>NW_022900943.1:24399061-24430085 GCF_012274545.1 Fukomys damarensis | reverse complement strand
GGGAGGAAGGGAGGGAGGGAGGGAGAGAGAACACGAGTGGAGTCCCAGGAGAAGCACACTGGTTCCTCAGTCCACAATTTAATTTGTTCTGTGATTTTGGAAAAGATGGCCGCCTTTGTGTTCGTGTGGGGAAAATGGCCACAGTCATGTTTGTCACTCAATGCAGAGTTTAAAAACAAAAACAAAACTTTGCCAAATGCTTCTGTTTGGGAACCAAAGTGTTGGCAAACAAAAGCGTTCATGAACTCAGGTACCACTGTAGTTAATCCCCTCCAACGGCATGCCCCAGGGCTCAACAGCCTTGCACTACCCAGGTCTCGGGGGTCTACGATGCCACAACACTGCCAACATATGGACCCTTGAAGGACAAGCCACATCTCAATTACAGCATCCTCAGCACTCAAACGAAAGCCCCAGGAAGGAGTTACCGGCAAGGCATGATGAGATTAAGTGATGTCGTTATACGCTCGCTTCCTGCCTGAAGTAGCGTGATGGACTGCATTGCTTTAAGTAATTAAATAAGATGAGATGTTTCTAAAGCTGACCAGACACAGCCAGCCACTCCTTAGTCCTTGGTAGTTTAATATTTAGCTTCATAAGCTCCGTGACCTAATTTTTTTTAAAGAACCTTAGTGTATCTGTGGTAGTGGATGATGACTCAAGACCATGAGTTTATTTATAACGGCTTGAGATTTGAGTAGAGAATGTTTAAGCTACCGAAACTGGGGCTGTTTTGATACTATGGAGCAGTTTTCATTCAACTGAAGTTAACTCAGTGGTTTCAAGGAAAGCTCTACTCCTTTGGATAAAATAGGTGCTATCACTTTAAACTAGGATTAGAGGTTCTATTTGACCCAGCTATTCCCCTGCTGGTATCTTTCCAAAAGAATAAAAAGAATCAATATATGTGCACACATATTTATAGCGGCACAGTTTGTAGTAGCTAAAACTTGGAGACAGCCTAATTGCCCATCAATTGGAGATTGGATAAAGAAGATGTGTGTGTGTGTGTGTGTGTGTGTGTGTGTGTGTGTGTTAATAAAATGGAGTACTACGCAGCTGTAAAAACTGAGAAACTAGAGATATTTACAGCTAAGTGGATGCACGTTGAGGACATACTCTTAAGCGAAATTAATAGGACACGTGTAAATATTGTATAATTTCTCTGGTGTAGTAAAGTAAAAGTGTAAATAAGTATTAAAATATATAATTAATATTGGTAATAGGAAGAAAAGATCTAAAGGTGGAGAGGAAGTGGGAGTAGTAGGGGAAAGGTAGAAAGGGAGAAGAAAAATAAGAGAAAAGGAGAAAAATATGGAAACAAAGTATTTGTAAATAGGGAAGGGTGAAGTGGGTGAAGAGAGGGCAGGGGTATGGGGGAAAATAAGAACCAAGACCTGTCATGTAAAGGTGCAAGACCCCAATGATGAATGTAAGTGTATTGTATACCTAAAATGACCAATAAAATATTTTTAAAGGAATTAAAAGTATCATACCACAATGATTATAGTGACACAGTTTGTAATAACTAAACTAAACCTTAGAAATATCCCAAATGCCTAAAATGTCCATCAACTGATGAATGGATAAAGAAGATGTGGTTTTTCTACATAATGGTAGTACTACTGTGCCCTAAAGAAGGATACACTTGAGGCATTTACAGCTAAATGGATGGACTTTGAAGCTATAGTCTGAAGTGAATAAACCGGACACAGGTGTAAATTATCACGGCGTCTCTCTGGTGCAAGAAACTGAAAATGTAAGTAAAGAGCAAATATATATAATATACAAAGTGAAATAAGAAAAAGATTGTTCAAAAGGAAGGGGAAACTAGCGTAGGGGGAGAGGGGAAGGAGGAAAAAGAAAAAATGAGAAAAGAAGGAAAAAAAAATGAAAGCAAGGCTTTTGTAAATAAGGAAGGGAGAGGGGTTAAAGGGAGGAGAGGGCAATGGGGGGGGAAAGGAATCAAGATAGATCCTGCAAAGGTACAAATTCCCTGTGATGAATGTGATCATCATGTAAGTCTAAATTGTACCAATAAAATTAAAAATGAAGGGCCAGAGATTTAGCTCAGTGGTTCTGCCGCCTGCCTTGCAAGCACAAGGTCCTGAGTTCAATTTCTGGTACCAAAAAAAAAAAGAAAAAAGAAAATGTATGCATAAAGCCAGTAAGAAAATAAAAGCCTTGAATAAAAAGAAAAAAAAAGAAAATTGATTTTTAACTAAAACAAAAAAGAGAATCATGAAACAAGGCTGTAACATAAGTAGTCAATGTTTGCATTTTCTCAAATATTCTAACCATTCTTGTTAATCGATAGCTGTGTTTTTTCTTCTGCTACCTGATTTGTTGCTTCAATCTCTTCACCTTTCCTAAGGAGTTGTGTTAATCTGGGTCCAGAGGACCAGATGCCAGGATAGTGAGACACATTGAAGAGATTTACTAGGGGAAAAGTCTGGGAGAGGAGTCTGAAGGTGGCGTGGATTGGAGATGTCAGATGGCCAAGGGAGACGGATTGCTGTGGTGCAGAGAAAGGAGGAGACATTTTAGGTGGCAGCGCTGTGCTGAGAAGGTTTTGATAAGGCTGATGAGGAATCTTACAATCAAAGCAGCGCGTGAGAGGAGCCCCCGACCCAGGCAGCACCCCTGTCCCACGTAGTGGTAGCCGGCAGGGAGTAGCTGGCCTGGAGAGAGGCCTCGGCTCTAGCACCAAGATGGATTCCACAGTTCAGGAGCTGGAGTTGTCAGCCAAGTAACCGCACCAACATTAGTCTGCTCAGCCTGGGAACACAGTACCATAGATTGGGCCTCTTTCAAACAAGAGAAAGTTATCTCTCATATTTCTGGAGGTGTGGAAGTCCAAGATAAGTAGATTTCATTCTGTGGACTCCCTTGGTATGCAGGTGGTCACTGACTGTTTGCTCACCAGCTCCTTCATCAGGGGGTGAACAGAGAGAGACTGCTCCCTGCTGTCTCCTAGAAGATCAATAATCCTGCTGGATCAGGGCTCCAGTTGGAAGATCTAAGTTAACCTTACTTGCTTCCTGAAAGGCCCAGCCCCAAATGCAATCACATCAGGTTTTGGTTTCAACATGTGAGTTCTGAGGGAAGACAAGCACTCAGTCCATAACAACTGTCCAAAGGCTGACCATGAGAGGAACATCTTTTTTAAAAAAAATGGTTTATATCAGTGTATAGAGAAATTTGCATACTTTGTATTTGTAGCTCTTTAATTGTGTGTGTGTGTGTGTGTGTGTGTGTGTGTGTGTGGTGCTAGGAGTTGAACCTAGGACCTTGTGCTGGGAACTGCGAAACACATGCTGTACCATTGAGCTGTAGCCCAGTTCTCTTTAATTCCCTTTAATGCTAAGAGAGCTTTATCGAAGCATAATTTATATACAGTAGACCTCACAGATGTTAAGGATATAGCTCAAAGATTTATGACTAGAAGGTTTTGTGTTGTTACATTGTGTAGCCATTATCCAAATGATGCAAAAGAAGCTCATTGCTTCAGAAAGTTCTTGTGTGGACCATGGTACCCCAATAAAGACTTTGGTGACTGAAGCTCAAATGAGCTTCCCTAACTATAGGCAAATGTTATGGGGAAAAGCAGAGTGTGAAATGTGGTGGGGAGTTCCGGCCACGATGTGGGAAGAGTGGAGTTTCAAGTTTGAGGAGGGTAACCAGGCAAGCCTCTCTGGTAAGGTGGTTTGACTACCTCAGAGCCTCTCGTGACAGTACAGTTTTCTACAGCAGCGCCGGTGTCCTGATGAAAGCTGTCTGAGATGTGAGACCAGTATCTCAGACACTTCGGCCCTTTGACATTGATGGGTGTGCGAACTTTTCAAGCAGCTTGTATGAAACAATCTTGTCCCCCTCATATTGTAATGAGACAACTAAAACTTCCTAAAGATTGAATAATAGTTCTTATGGGAAGCTTTGCTAGTATCTATATTAATATTTAATGGATGGAAACTGCATCTGTAGGCTCTATTTGGATTCTCAGAAACAGATTCATTTATTCATTCAATTTTTAAAATTAAATTTACTCAGTAAACATTTGCTGAGCACCTACAACGTCCTGTGTTTTGAACTTGGAAATGACAGAGACAAACATGGATACACAGCTGTAGAATCCCACAGTCAAGAGTGAGGTTTGCTGGGTGTGGTAGTGCACGCCTGTAATCCCAACCCTGGGGGGCTGAGGCAGGAGGATCACTGTGAGTTCAAGACCAGCCTGGGCTACATAGTGAGTTCCAGGTCAGTCTCAACTATATAGCGAGACCCTGTCTCAAAACAATACAAAAAAGAGTGAGCAAGGCAGAACTGTAAATAAATTGTTTCTGTTATGACTGGAACAATTCAAAATTAGCGGAGTTAGGAAGAAATCTCTCAGCTGCTGAGAGAGGAACAGAGTGACATCTTGGAAAAGGCAATTTAGTTAATGTTCAATCACTAATATTTACTGAAATGGTTTAGTTACTCTATGTAGTGCTAGGGCTGTCGAAGTAAACACGGCACATAGACAAGGGCAAAAGTCAACCCTTTTCTGATTGCATTAAAAGATAAAGTCCTACAGAAATAGTAAACTAGAGTCAGGTCTGGTCTAGCGCGCATGTTTAGGGAACGTAACCTGGGTGATCTGTGTGCGGATGTCTGAAGGTCTTCGTTCTCTGGAGGGTACCAGTCTCTCAGCCTCTGCTGGGGACAGGAGGGCCACGCAGAGGCCAGGGAGTGACTGGAGTAGAGCAGAGGAGCTTGGAGTAGAAGGACGACTGTTGGAAACACAGCCCACCCCTGAGGACAGGAGGGATCCAGAGGACCTAGATGAGCTTGAAAGCTGCTAACTATTAAGCTTGAGCATCAGAAATAGGTCCTAATCACAGCAGAACACTGCAGCAGGGAGTGGAGCCAAGAACCTGCACAGAAATTCCATCAGTCAGACGGACCATGCTCATGGGACACAGGAGGAAAGGCAGAATCGGCGGCGGGTTGGCCACAGTCCTCTGGTGCCCCAGGCATGACTTGAGGTCAGCCAATCAGCTAGACTCAGTAGAGCAACTACTCTTCCTTTGGGGAGGTTGCCTTTTCACATCCTATCAGATTAAGCTGCATTTGGAGCCAGCTGGATTCAGCCAAGGTAGGGCTTAGATCCACACAGGCAGGAAGGCTGGCCAGAAATTAAGAGTATCTGTAACGGGCCGGGGATTTAGCTCACTGGTTTAGCTCAACTGATTGTCTTAGCTATGTTTTTTTTTTTCTTTTTGTATTGACCTATATATTTAAGATTATATTTATAATGATATTTCTTGGTTCATTATTATTTTGACATTATCTCTTGATTTCCAGCTAAGATATTTGAAGATTTTGTGCTTAAATGTCACTCATTTTCCATTCTTCATCCTTCCGAAGAGTTTCTTGATTAAATCAAGGGTCAATGTTTTCAGTATTAGGATTGTGTAAATATTGCTCATGGAGACCCAAGTATTTTATTAATTGAGAAGACTCAAATAGTTTTAAAGGACTGTTTTCCATCTTAGGAGTAACACTTTACTTTTCTTGGAAGTAGTTGCTACTTTAAAAATCTTGCATACCTATGTGTATATCCTTAATTATACCTTTTGAGTATATTTTATCTCTGTAAATTTTTCCTTTATTCTACCAGTGGTGCATAAACTTCCACTTCCTCTTCTCAGAGGTCCCACGCTTCACCCTCCATCCCCCCATGTGGACTGTTTGCTGTGTAGTTGATGTCCAGATGTCATCCTGACATTTCACTACTACTTTCCTTGAGATAGATGGTTTCTTAGATCTTCTGTTTTTCTTGATTTGGGTTGAACGATTTGTTTTCCCAGCAAATATCTTCCACAAAGTCTTTAGCAAGTGTTAAGGGTTCATTTATGTTCCCTATCAAAATCTGTTGAAGTTCTAAGCCTCAACACCACTAAATGTGATTTTATGCTAAAATGTGGAGTTGTAGATATAACCAAGTTTAGATGAAGTCGTGAAGGTCAGGCACGAACCCAATAGGACTAGTGTCCTTGTAAAAAGCAAAAAACAAGAAGGGACAGATATGCAAGAGGAACGCCACTGGATAATGAAGAATTAGAAACTGTATTTAAAAGCCAGGATTGTATGGATTTCCAGCTCGCAGTAGAATCTAGACATCCAGAGTTGATTCTCAGATGCGAAGTGAAAAAACCTACAGCCATCATATAAAAGTATAGCACATATAATTATGTACATAACAAAGAATTATGTTACTGATTTCACTATGATTCACTGTACTATACAGTTATCATTATTTTAACGCAGACTCCTTCTACTTATTAAAAAAGTTTATTGTAGAGATTCTGTGCTACACTAGCTGCAACCTCGTAGCCCATCCTTGTCATGTCTCTGGATTGCATCACTGGCCACATCAAGTGATCGTCCTGTATTATGTATGTCTGTGACAGTGAGCCCTGAGATGTTCGCATAATAACACAATTCTCAGAATGTATTCCCAGGGTTAAGTGATGCATAGCTGTATTTCAAAAACTGGTCATCTCCGAAGACTGAAATGAAGGAAGCCTGGATAGCAAGGGGAATGCAAAGCTCATTTTCCGCCTGTTGTGTTGAGCCATTGAAGGCACTTGGTGAAGCTGACTCCAGCCTTCTGGGATCCCAGACTCCTGCGATACCCCAGTCCTCAATCCAAACTCTGGAGCAGAGGACACTCTTTCATATTGAATGATACGATCCCAGCGGGTGAAGATAAACATCACTGATTACAAAAGCAGAGGCCATCCTTTTCGGAGGACGCGCTCCTGTGATAATCAGTGGGAGGCTGAAACTGGAGAGCGATGTTATTTGGGGAACAAATTGTCTCCCTAGAAGGGTGAAAGGAGGACTGTACAGACGACAAAGCAGCACATGTCACCAAAGATGAAGTTGGGGCCTTGAACCCCCGTATTTTGGGTGCATCACAGTGGGGACATAGGCTCCCCGGTGGCTTCATGGAAGGAGAGCACCCTGGCCATTTATGGATTATAGGATTACAAAGTTTTCCTGGGGTATCTGTCTCTCAGTCTCTGTCTCTATCTTTGACTCTTTGTCTGTCTCTCTCTTTGATTTTTCCTGTTCCTAGAAAATTCACTTTTTGATGTTTAAAGAAAAGTATGTGTATTAGTTTCAAAAATAAAAAAAAATAGTGTAAAATATAAACCAAGAAAATAACATAGGCATTTATCACATATTTTATTGTAAAATGTTCCAACAATACTGATATAAAAGCCAGTTCTAAGAACAGATTTTGTGAGAATCTATCTTTTTTGAGATTTTAATATATATGAACTTAACAAGATCAGACTTTGAAATGCCCCTACCACAAAATGCTCAAAGGATGGATAAATTAGAGTCAATATGTTTTAAATTCTTTGCTAATCTCAAAGGAGAATGAGGAATGTTAAAAAAAAAAAAAAGCACAAAAACAAGCTGAAACTAGAATTATGAACCACATAGTCAGTGGTTCTAGTTTTGACCCATAAGGCCCCAGCCTATGATGTCCAAGCACCTTGTGTGGAACAGAAAATGCTTTTCAATCCTTTGTGACTTATCTCATTTATTCTGCTGCACAGAGACAAAAAAGCAATGCATAGATTGGGAGGGTTCATTACTGTGATCAAGAAAGCCTTCTATAAGCAGAAGCACAGCCATTTCTCTTGAGGATTCATTCGCTGCACTGGGGTTTCATGGTTTTCGTATGCCTATTTTGGAAGCAGCTGCCTGGCATTATCACTATTATTGTAAATAAATAAGACCATCTGAATATTGTAATTAGGACCATAATGGCATATTTTGATTGCTTTTAATAAATAACACCAACCAGAATTGTTTTGGATGTGACACTAATGATCATTAATGGCAAAACTGTTAGATGTACTCAGACATTCTGGCTGAAAATCTTTGTGAGTACAAACTACGGTGCTGTCAGATCAGAAAATAAATGCAAAACTTTCTGGAATTATCTTATCTTGTACTAATTTTCAAGGATAAATAACAAAAATTCCAGGACCTAGAAGCTGGTATAGCTCAACAGGTTTTTTTTTGAGAAGAAAATATGGACAAAATCGAGTAAAAAGAACAGATTTGAAACATAGTTAACATGTTTAAACTCTGATCATTCTTCATTTTTAGGGAACATTAGTAAAATTGGGATAAAAATAAAAGGCTGGCATTTGTATGTCGTTAGATCTGAAACCCTATAGTCCACTTAAAACTTTAGGATTCTGGACCTTTGCTTTTTAATCATCAAAGTGGTCAGATGAAGATGGGTCATACGATAACAAAGCTGTGACTCATTATTCTTTTTGTGATTACATCATGTTGTCTTTTTATCTTTGCAAAATTTAAAAAATGACAACACTGTCTTTTATTTTCCATTTGTCCTTTTGTCCTCCTTAGTAGAACTACTCTGTCCATTTCCTTCACTTTCTTAAGATTCATTCAGTATGAGAAAATCCTTTGCAGTCTCAAAGTTTATTTTAGCTTTCTGAAAAATAAAAATAAAAAAATAACCGAGATTTTAAAGATAGCAATAGCTAGCTTTATGAAGATTTGCCATGAATGCCAGCCTGGATGACTTAGCAATACAGAGAAAATCTGTCTCAAAAAAAGAAAATTTAAAAGGGTGGCAACACTATTAAGCATCTGCCCAGTAGAGACTGAACTTTTGAGTGCTGCTGGCAGGACATGTCCCTAAAATTTCTGTGTCAAGGAACATATGCTTGTTGAGATAAATGGCAAATTATTCCCATTCTTCTGGACAGAAGTAAGCTGCTTTTTCTTCACTACCATCTCCTCCTCCTCTTTTTCTGTCCTTGTTGCTTTGTGGTTGGTTCACTCTATTCTATGCCAAGTTTCTCCAGAGCCACTTGACTCACCGGTCCACATGTTCTGCCTGGGCCTGTGCACTCAGTGACTCAGTTCTGTGCCCGCTGACTGTGTCAGCCCTTGTCCTCAGCTCGCTTTTCTGAGGGACAATGACCCTGAACTAAAGAATGAACAAACATCTGTGAAGTGGTGACACGGGGGAAGCTGCACTGGTTAGAGGACACGGACAGAGCTGCGGAGATCTGCAACGACTTGACTTAGCTAGGGAAAGGCGAGTGGTCAAAAGAGACTAGAGATAGGTTATAATGTGTGGTGCCAGCTTGTGGGTAGAGGGAGGAAGAGCTGAAGATAGAAGGGTGGGTGGCAGCTAGACTATGAAGAGCTGAGCACTACTGGGTAGAAAAAAACAAAGAAAATGTGTTCCTTCTCTCCTAGGAAACACTGGCATTTGGAAGTCAACACCTTCAACCCGGCTATGAAACGGAGCCTTTATCAGAGTGAGAATTTTAAGATAAATTGGAAGGGACAGGGCCAGATTTATGGAAGAGATTAACAAATGGGCTTAAGAGCTAAGCCCGGCATACTGCCTATGTCTGTATGGTCTGAGGTTACAATGATGCTTACATTTTGAGGTGGCTGATTAAAAAAATAAACAGAATAGTAGCATTTTGTGAGATATGAGTATTGCGCAAAATCCAAATGTCAGTGTCCACAAATAAAGTTTTATCAGAGCACAGCCATGCTTATCTGTTATGCAGAATTGAATAGTTACAGCAAAAGTCTTGGCCTACAAAGCATCTAAGACTACCAATCTGGCTTTGTTTGGAAAAATTTTGCTGAGTCCTGTCTAAGCCCTAAAAGTGAAGAAGAAAAGCACTAGTCAGAAAGCTTAGACTGGGGGTGGGGGGAGCCCTAAAAAGTAGCTTAACTCTTATGGAACTTAGTTCACAATTAATTCTGGGGAACATGATTTTCCCTACCACTTTTTCATCAGCAACATACACAGAAATTATAACAAGTCATTTTTAAAGTATGAAATATGTGACTTATTTTTTTTTTTAAAACCTCAAAATTCTTTCTGAAAAATCTGAAAGCCTATTTGACACTTGCTTTGCTTTGCAGTTTTGGAAAAGTTCACATAGTTGAGGAGTCATATTAAAAAAAAAAGAGTATCTTTCAGAATAATGGGTCCAAATCAATGGAAGTAAATCACTGAAACCTTTCGTAACCTTTTTGAAATTCATCTCTCTTTATGAGAGCCATAGTAAATGTCCTTCGTTCTTGAGGTCTACCAATATATATTTCGTCTCTACTGTGTGTAAGTTTTAAAATTGTTTTCAGAAGGCCAAGAGACATTACCTTATACAATAGCTTTAAATTTTTAAAAACAGCCCCTACTTCCTGAACCCACCCAAATTATTATCACTCATTGATTCAATTTAAGAGGAAAACTCAAAGTTGAGAAGGCCCGGTTAATGAAAGGTGGTTAAAGGCTGTAATACAATGGTAAAGATGGTTGGTCATGAGACAATAGTGGAGTTGTTAGAGCTGCCTGCTGGATGAGGTAAAGTCTCTAGGAAGGGTTCCTGGCTGAGACCTGCCTTTCCTGGAATAGTGTAAGAATAGATAATATATCAGTCGGGATTCTTTTGCAGTGGAGAACGAGCTCTGTTTATTTATTTTTAGTGGTCACAGTAGAAACACTTACTGAACTATGTGCTAAGTGTTCATTGTACACATGTCATTTAAAGACCCACTCTTCCCTCAGTGACTCTGTAACATGGTACAGCAGCCCTCACTATGTGTACATTCACATTTATGAATCTCGGTCCTTATACCAATACTTACAGCACTTTTGTGATCTTTTGGAAATGTGCTCAGGGTGATGAAATTTGAGTCACTCACGTGCCCTTTGTCAGCTGAGGTTGACATGATACCTTCTCGTTTTAGCTCCCATACTACAAAGTGTCTTCTTTGTGCTTCTTTAATGCTGTATCTTCCTCATTTTTGGTAATTTCACTTTTTTTATGTGTGTAACTGGGGATTGTTACACACTTTCTGTGAGTGTACCAGGCTTTCACACTGAGCTACATCCCCAGCCCCCTTTATTTTTATTAGTACATGTTTGCAGCATAATGATTACATTCATCACGGAGACTTAGTACATGGACATAACAAATCTTAATTCTCTTTATTGACATCACATTCTCCTCATTCCTGCCCCTTCCCTCCCTCCATCTCTTGGTCCCCTTCCCATTTGCAAAAGATCTGTCTCCCAGTTTCCTATTGTTGGTCTTTAATTTTGCTCCTTAATTTATCTATACTGTGGATTTCTCACATAGGAGAAACAATGAGACATTTAAGCATCTGGGCTTGATTTATTTTAACATTATGATCTCTCTGCTTATGTTAAACAGAAGACTTTGAATGCAAAGAATTGGTTGTACGGGAAATCAGTGGAGGAGCTGATGGAGCATGGTTTAGTTGAGTCTATGGAAGATTCCCAGGACACTGAAGAGCTTACCAGCTAAGGCAGCAACTACCTTTGCCATGAAGGTGGGAAAGCAGAAGGCTGCTGTGGGATTGGCAACCCACATTGCTTCCTTCTCAACTGTGTCTTGATTCCTATGAAGCTGGGGGTTGAGAGCACCCAGGTGTAGCACTACTATGGAACTATCTGTGAGCATCTATGAGTAATGAGGTTTTATTCCCCCCAATTTTTGATACTTTGTGCCAAATACTCTTGGCTATACATTTCTTCATGCTTTTTTGATTAAACATTCTTAAGATAGGCTTTTGATTCAGAAGGTGGGCTCATTTAAAACATACACGCCCGCATGCGCGCACACACACACACACACACACACACACACACACAGGAAAGGTTGAATGGGGTGCGGGAGCTGCCTTGTAGCAGAGATGAGAGAGTCAAGTGTCTGCACATCCTCTCCGCTTTGTGTTTATTTACATCGCCTTGGTGTCTTATAACCAGTTAGTTATTTATGCTGTGGAAATCAGTGAGTGTCACAAGTCAGAGCTTTTTCCCTTCTTTTTAGAGTTGACTAGTAAACACGTGTTAGGACACTATTGGAAAGTGTGTGTAGATCTCTAGTCCTAGTAGTTTTGTAGTCTATTTTTTTAAACCTCCAAATCTATACTGGTGCTTAAAACAGTAATATCTACTAGATGTGATCTATCATCCTAATGATGATATTTGTAATATCTGCATTTATTTAAAGCTCTTTTTCTGTTGTTTGTTTAGAGATTTAAACAATTTGGGATATACTTGGACATATTTTGTATTCAAGAAGGTCAATATGGTCCAAGAAGGACAACCAAATTTTGCAGAGATTTGGCATGACTATGTGACAATTCCAAAGAGTGCCTGTACTTTGTAAAATTGTTATTTAGAAAACCTTTTAAAGGATTGTTTTGGCATACATTGCTGTTGATTTGCAAGGGATATCAAATATGGTGACACATAGAGAGGAAAGAGAAAGTGTTCAGAATCTGCTGGAGCCCTTTTCCTAACTTTCCATGATTGTTCCCTGTACTCTATTTAAGTCCCTGAGTGTGTTGAGACCCCGATCCCAGTAGCTAGTAAACCACTGTGTTGGTGGAATTGTTTCATTTGTGTTACAGAGGAGTGAAAGTATGGGCCACTGAGTTATCTAGTTCTAAGAAGGTATTATTCTATGAGAAATGCTCACTGAAGAGTAGTCAGCCCAGCATAGTGAGAGCCAAGATCTCTAGAATTCTGCATCCTAGGGTATGCAAGGCACTCAATGCCCTTCCCCATCATATTTCTACACCACAACTAGGTTTGGTGATCTAGCCGAATAGAGTGGTGCTTCTTTTCTCAAACACTGCTTACAGGTTTTTCCCAGAAGAATTTACAAGGACCTACTTTTATTTATTTATTTATTTGGCACCAGGGATTGAACTCGGATCCTTGCGCTTGCAAGGCAGGTGGCAGAACCACTGAGCTAAATCCCCGGCCCCTACAAGGAGCTACTTTTAAGAGATTCCTATGTGAGAATATAATATTCATCTACCTGACAGGCATGTAAGAGGAGCCACTTTATCTCTACCTGCATGCTCTTAGCCAAACCTCAGTTTTCTTATCAGTAGAATAAGAAAATGTATGTGTGTGTGTACAGAGATGGGGTTGCACTCAATATATAAGCCCTAAAATTCATTGGTTCTTTGAAACCAGTTCATTTGCTACCACAGGTAGAGAAGTCAAAATATTCCTGCTCATGGAAATTAAACTTCCTTTAAAAAAAGCATTTGAACTAGGTTTCACAGGCTGGTATACAAGAACATGTTACCCAGAGTCATATTTTATGCATGCTATAAATTGACTCTGAATGGAAAAGAAGAGCAGGTTAGAGAGACCTTCCTGCTTTGGCTGTCTTCTCTTTTAAGAGGCCCTATTTTGGAGTACTGTGTTCTGAGCCCAACATCTGTCTTCCTCTACCCAAAATCTCCATGAGACTGCAGGTCTATGTGCAACTCCAGTGTCCTAGTGTGGCACCTGGACATAAAAGAAGCTTGAAAAACATTGCTTCTACGTCCAGGACTTTGCCATGGACCTGTTTGGGAATACCAAAAAGTTCTGCATTCTTCCTCCCTTCATCTGTGTGTCTTTCCCACATTTGCAGCTGTCCCTTTCTAGAACTCTTAGGGTCTTTGGATCATTACTGTGCTTCCCTGTCTCATGGAGAATCCAGGTTTCCCATACCCTTTCCTACCCCTAGCAGTTCTCCCTACTCCAGGCTGCCTCTTCTGTGTGCGTAGTTCAACTCTCTGCCTCAGTTTTAATTATTCAGTGTTGAATGGGCATATTTGCATATGCAAATATTTGAGGAACTGAAATAGCAATTAGCAGATTTATACTTGAGATTATTTTTAAAATATTTTTTTTGTCTTCCAGCTTTTTTTTTCCTCTTATGGCCAGCAGTCATCCTGGTTTTAACGATTTGCTGTATTTCTCCGTCTAGCATGTTTCCAGTACTACAGTAGTCTGAGTCAGATTCTGAAAGATGCTCTTTGATTATGAAGGAAATCCACTATTTTGACCAAGTGGTAAAACTTAATAAAACATTTCAAAAGTATATGATTTCTTTCTCTTCCTACCTGGGGATAGGTAGCTTCTCTGCATAAGGGCTGCAACTAGAGAAAACTGGCAAAGATTTATTACAACTATTTGAGGGCCTGCCTGGAACAAAACTGTTGGATACACAGGGGGATGCAGAGGGAGGCAAGACAGATGCCCTGACCTCTGGAGCCTTACAGGCCCCCAGGTGGGAGATGTGGATGCTCATGACCATAAATGGGTAGTTGGTAGATGATTCAGCATTTGACATAACACATTTGCCATCTTCAAAGCTGTCTACTGTGACTGGATGGCTTTTGGTGGTTTCTGTGACATTTTCCAAAAACCAGTGGCTTTCCTCTTGTGGTTTATACATCAATGAAATTTTTCAACTGAATTCTTCTGAGAGGAAATGGATGTATGCGAATTTCTCATTAAATAAGCAAATGACCACATTAGGTTGTTCTTGAAGTTTGGGAGGGACAGTAGAGAATCCTTCCCCTGTTGTTGAGCCCACATTCTAATACTGCTTTCAGAATTTCTCTTTCATTTGAAAACAAGTAAAATCGTAGGTATCTGGAGTGGAAGCAGGACTCCAGTCGCCAGAGAAGGCAGAATCTGTTCCTAACAAATTTCTGAGCTAAGTCTCCAGGAGTATTTTCATGAGAGGAGACAGAAGGAACGGGAGGCCCACACCTCCCACAGGCTGGTCAAGGACAATTTGACAGGCTGTTGTCTGGGAAGCAGATTTTTGTTATGATGCCCAGACTGAGAAAACTATAGCATAAGACAGAAGCTCCAACTGGATACCATGGCTCTGTGTTATGGATTTGGAGTACTTCTTCCTTTCCTTCTGGAACTTCAGCGGTTTTATGATGTGAAGATTTAGAGTAGGGTAAGGCAGGCAAGTAATTCTTTTTTTTTTTTGGTTTTTTTTTTTTTTTTTTTTTTTAGTTTTTTGCGACAGGGTCTCACTATGTACTTGAGACTGACCTGGAACTTACTATGTAGCCCAGGCTGGTCTCGAACTCACAGGGATCCTCCTGCCTCAGCCTCCTGAGTGCTGGGATTATAGGCCTTCGCCACCACACCCGGCAGGCAAGTAATTCTTTTGTTCTCATTGAAATTAACAGTTTGTGGGACTTTTTAAGAAGACATTTGTAAAACAACACTGAGATTCCTCCTCACCCCACAAAGAATAGCTGCTATCAAGAAATCAAAAAAACAACAAATGTTGGCGGGGTTGTGGGGAGAAAGGAACCCTTCTCCACTGTTGGTGGGAGTGCAGACTGGTACAACCACTATGGAAATCAATATGGAGATACCTCAAAGAGCTGGGACTAGAGGTTCCATTTGACCCAGTCATCCCTCTGTTGGGTATCTTTCCAAAAGAATTAAAAGAATCAAATCAGAGTGACATATGCTCACCTATATTTATAGCGACACAGTTTGTAATAGCTAAAACTTGGAAACAGCCCATGTGCCCATCAGTTAGAGACTGGATAAAGAAGATGTGTTTTTTTATAAATTGGAGTACTACTCAGCCATAAAGAATGAGAAACTAGAGACATTTATAGCTAAATGGATGCATATTGAGGATATACTCCTAAGTGAAATAAATAAGTCACACATGTGTAAATACGTTGACCATGTGAAATAAGAAGAAAAGGGCTAATGGTGTGGGGAGAGTGGGAAGGGTAGGGGAAAGGGAATAAGGGAAAAGAAAAAATATGAGAAAATGAAAAAATGGAAATACAGTGTTTGTAAATAGGGAGGGGAGGAGGGGGTGAAGGGAGGGCAGAGACAAGGGAAAAAATGAGAACCAAGACCTGTCATGTAAAGGTACAAGATCCCAATGATGAAGGTAACTGTACTGTATACCTAAAATGTACCAATAAACTCAATAAAAAAAAAAAAGAAAGAAAAGAAGACATTTGTAGCTGGGAGTGGTGGCGCACACCTGTAATTCCAGCACTCAGGAGGCTGAGTTTGAGACCAGCCTGGGCTACATAGTCTCAGAAAGTCAGTCTCAGAAGACATCTGTTTCTTTCTTTCTTTTTTTTTTTGGTACCAGAGATAGAACTTGGGACCTTGAGCTTGTGATACAGGCAGCTAAACCACTGAGCTAAATCCCCAGCCCAAAACACATCTGTTTCTAATTTACTATTTTATACATAATATTATTGGAAACACATTAAATGCTGAATACCTTTTTTTTTCTCTTAGAGAAATATTGCTACTGCAGCAGAAGGGAGATCAATGATCTTTAAGACAATAATTTAGCATTCTTCAACCTGAAATTTGAGTCTTTTATTTTTTTTCAGGTTTCCTGTAGATAATTCCTCTTGGGATATTAGCATTTGGAAACATAAGAAAACATGTACCTTCAACAAATCCTGCTAGCTAAGCTTTCTCTTTCTAAACTAGTTGATTTATATTTCTTAATTACTGAGCATTAAACTGATGTTCCTTTAAATACTTGATTATTTTTTTTTGGCAAGTAAATATTTTTATGCCATTTAAATGTAATCTTTCTGAGTTCTACATAAGCACATGAAGTTACAAAGACATTCAAAGGCTTTTTATTGAAAATAAGACTTAATTTCGTCCTGCATTTTTTCACATTCCTTGTGGATCAAATGACTTTATGATTCAGTTTTGTAATCACAGAATTTTAATGTTGGGAGCACAAATCTGTTCCCTTTGCTAGAACAGAAAGGCCTGGAGATGGTAAAAGTCACTATGCAAAGGACTAAAGCTTAAGCGTTCCATCACAATCATGCTAAATGGCATTTCCCCCCTTAATGGGAAGGGGAGAACGGATAAAGAAGTGCATTGTGGGGAAGAAGCAACTGTTTAGCTGAGCCATTAATCAATGCAGGGATGCTAAATGACTATGATGTTCTTGCTTCTGGAACATTCACCCATTTCTTTACAATTACTTCTCCGGTACATCTGCAAAGAGCAGATGTGAAGTCTGTGTAGTAAAGCAGTACTGGGGAGGAGAAGGACTGAAAGCAATAGTAGAGTGTGTCTTTTTTCCTTCTGCAATATCCCTATTATCTTTGAGGTGGACAGTGGGCAGTGGATGGCAATGCACTGGCAGAAATGTGCAAATCGTTTAGTCCTTAGGCTCTGGACCTTGTCACCGGAGTTGGAATTCTGGTCTGGATACTTATTATTTGGATAATTTAGTGAAAACTGCATTTTTAACCTTGGTTTTCACATCTTTAAAATGGGGATAATAGTAGCACCTGCTTTATACATCTGATGCAAGGAATAAATGCTACTGATAAAACTAAAAATATTAAAATGATATTTCATGCAGAGTAACTTCAATAAGCACTAATCTTTTTAAAGAAAGAGACATGGGCTTTAGAATCTGGGATTTCAATCTTCAGTCACGTCAGTAAACAATTTAATGCCTCAGTTGCTTTATCTCTAAAATAGGGCCAATTGTAGTCCCTATTATTTTGGACTTTACATCCTTGTTTCAGGGATGAAAAATCATGTTAGTAGACTCTTGAGACTTGGAAATCATTAACATTCCATTTTTCTTGGTAAATAGTTTCCTAATGGAAATTCACCATGAAACTATAAGTTAAAATTTACACTGTTTATTAGTCTGTTTTCTGTTGCTATAACAACATACCTGCAACTGGATAGTTATGTTCAAAGGTTTATTCAGCTCACAGTGTTAGAGGTCCAAAATCTTGGTATTGGCATCTGCTCTGCTCTGGCAGCAGTCTTGTGGCAGAGTGTAGTAGGTACGTGGCATCACAAGGTGGGAGCAGGTGGAGAAGGCAAATCTTGATCCTTTATAAGAACTTGAGGAACAGCTGGTAATAAGGATCAAAATGTATAATTAGTATTGTGTAATAGGAAGAAAAGTCCTAAAGGAGGAGAGGAAATGGGAGGGGTAGGGGAAAAGTAAAAAGGAAAAAGATCTTTGTAAACAGGGAAGGGTGAAGGGGGTGAAGGGAGGGCAGGGGAATGGGGAAAAATAATGACCAAGACCTGTCATGTAGAGGTACAAGATCCCAATGATGAATGTAACTGTATTGTATACCTAAAATGCAACTATAAATTTAATAAAATAAAGGACTCAATCTCACATGAAGTAATTTGTTCTGGGACTAATTTCTGAGGCAGATGTCCCAAATGATCTAACTGGCCCCCACTAGGTCCTGCCTCTCAAAAGTTTCACTGTCTCTTAGTATTGGACATTAGGTGCCAACTTCCAGTACTTAATATTGGATACCATGCTTCCAACACAAGGAACTGTGAAGGACACACTCAAGCCATAGCACTCTGTAACTGCAATATGTGATATTGTTTGGATGGGAACTAAATACCTGTCCACAGGGGGAGAATCTGCAAAACGCAGCACTCCCAAGCTTAATATACAGTTCGAGAGCAATGGGTGATTTTAAGGCTGCCTCCTTCATCTTTTAACAGGCTGTAGATCTGAAAGTGGTGGTCACTGCTTCATTATCTTGACGACTCACAGAGTCAGACTTCTCCTCTCCTCTGTTCTTTCAAATTAAATTTATTGCTCTACAAATTGTCTGCGCTGCCCAGAAATGATGCAAGTTGCGTGTGCCCTGTTCAAACCCTGGACACTGGACTCTGAAGGCCTTCTTCCAAGTGATCAGGGGCCTGGTATTCACTGAGAATTTCAATAACTCCTCTTTCTTCTTTCTTAAAGGAAGCTGAGAGAGGATGGTTAGTATATGAATTCCTTTAAAAAAAAGTCTTACAAAGCCAACCTTTAACAAACTTCTACATCCTTAAAAAGCACATGTAAAGACATAAATTCTTTTAATATTATTTGTTAAATAGGCAATATTTGACCATCCACCAGGCAAAAAGCAGATATTTAAGTTGCTCAAAAGCTTTATGAAGAGCACAGTTCTGTTTCTGGCTCTCATTTTTGAAACAAGCTTTAAATACTTTTAAATTTAGTTCAACAGGGCATATAATTTCTTGAACATCTTCTGTCACAAGAAATAATTTAAAAGCAGTGAACATGGTGGCACCCAGGAGACCCTACTTGTCAGGGGGTAGCTGGGCAGTGAGGTGGCTGGTTTGGAAACGTGCCCAAATGTGACTCAGCGCAGCCATGCCAGTTGTATTTCATTTTTAAAAGGATGGCACAGGCCAGTTGCTTTTTTTAAACTAAAAATATTTTCTTGCTACTCTTCTTTGCATTGCTAACATTTTCCTGTATGTGTAAGGATGCTAGCATTCTATTTTTAAAATGACAATTTTGCACAGGAAATAGGACACACATTATTTCCTCCACTTTGTGGGTGGGAGACTGCGGATCGGAGGAGTTCATTAATCTGCCCCAAATACACAGCCAGGATTCAGCTCTAGGCTTTCTGATTTGATGCTGGTGTGAGCCAGAGGAGCTGGCTCTGATAAGGGAAACTAGATACTTTGAGGCGGTGCTAACAGCAGTGAATGCATCTCAAGGTGGGTGCAGAGCACCACTGCTCTGATAGCCTGTAAAAGAAACACCCAAAGCCCGAGGGGCACATGGAGTGGTACTTTGTGAATATAAAAGACACAAATGCTAATGAACTAAAATTCACCAGTGCAGGTAGATAGGTTATTACTGAGAGACATCTGCAGTGCTTTTCTCTGAAACAGGCCTCTTCACACGTGAAGCACAGGTTGCCAAAGGAGCACAATCTTAGGAGGTGTTCCCCGATAAAGGAGAGACACAAATCATAATCAGATGATTTCTATCGTTTCTGATTTTAGTCATTGCTGATCTCTCCACTGCTGACCTAGAGATTTCTCTCTTGTTGAGTCCTTTTCATTGAGACCCTGAAGATGAGGTGCGAAGTTTCTCCTCTCCTTAATGGATGCTTCGCAATGACCAAAATGGCAGTTACTGACTAGGAATTGGGCATTTTGTATATATTATTGCATTAAGCCCTTATAACAATTGTAAGAGGGAAGATTATTTCTATATTATTGATGAAAATACTGAAGCTTAGGAAGAAAAACATTCAAAGTTCCTTAGCCTGTAAATAGTATATCCCATAAATTTAAAGGTTTATAATATACTCATTTTAATATATTCCACAATTTTGAGAGTCAAGAATTTGAGCAGAGCACAGAAAGGAAAGCTGAATCTTGTGCCATGTAGCATTAGCTGCGGTGGCTTGAATGAGTCCTGAGGCTCTTTTTCTAAGATAATTTACCTATATAACTGGCAACTGGGCTGTTAGCCGGGGTCCTTAGCTCCTGTCTGTGTGGGCTGCTCTTTGTGACTGCTTGAACTTCCTCCTAGTGTGATGGCTATGTCCCAAGGGCTGCATTGCAAAAGATAAGAGGAAATGCTGCCAATTGCGTGATCACTCAAGCCTGGTCCTTAAATGGGCATGATGTCATATATAGATTCACGGAGAGGGAACGCAGACCCTACTTCTCATGGGGAGAAATGTCAAAGTATTTATAGCCACGTTAATCTGTCACACTGAATAAAGATGAGAATGCAGTAAGTTCCCCACTTATGAATGAGTTCTGTTGTGGGAGGGTGTTCATAAGGTTGGGTTGATTTGTAAGTCTGACAGCGACTCTTATACACATTTTACACAAATATACAATATAAAGCATAAATACCAAACATACCCCAAAATAGAATAAGTCCTTGACTTTTACTGTTATGGGGTAGATAGCCTGCTTCTAATAGTGGTTCCCCAATTAAACGTTACCAGGTTCTGGGTTGCTCACCTCTCCTTCTGAAGTTAGATTGCAGGTTCTTCTTATCTCAAAGAACTGGCTGAGACAAGCCAAAAATGGTGCCAAAAGTCTATAGAAGGTGAGGGATGACGTGGTATGGGAGAAACTGGCTCTGCAGAGTGAACTTGGGCAGAACAAGAGAAAAAGAAAATAAAAGCAAAAATAAAAGTACACGTTGTGTCTGGGAAATGCATCCTGGGCTACCATGAGAAGTTAAGATAGCAGGTTCTTCATGGTGTCTGTGTCTTTTTATACTGACCAAATCTGTGAGAATTTCTACATACGTGTCCTGAGAGATGGTGCTGGGATCACACACCTCAGGCTGATGTCAGGGCTAGGCCATACTATTGAGAACCTGCCTGAGTTTTTGCTAGAAGTCCACATGCAGGGCTTTGGGAACTGTCACAGGTCACGCCTACTTCCCCAGCCAGCTTTGCCATGTCCTCCTGATCTCCTATATCACCACTGTACACTCTTACACATTGTAGCAAACACACAGCAGGGTAACCATGACAGTGACCAGCAGACATGTGAGCTACTTCCAGGATTTGCTCACATCTATGAATGTTCATAATGTGAAGTCCATTCACATTATGCAAGTTTGCAACTCAAATATTTGTAAATCAAGGACTTACTGTATAGATTTTAGCTACTATATCATATTTGTTCAAGTACTATCAGTTCTGCCATATTTCTCAATTGCTGCATTTATCTCCTTATGTTATAGTGACCATTCTGTGAATTTCTTAAGGGCAAGGGTCATGCCTTATGCATCCTGGTTAAACATACTGCCTATCTGAGCATAGGCAATGTTTCAGAAAGAGAAATGAGTCCCAGTCCTGGCTCTGTGTTAAGCACCTTTGTCAGCCCCAGTAGGACCCTGAAGTACTCTGGGCCTTGGAATTAAATGATCCTTAATATCTCTTCCTGCTTTTTTTTTTTTAAGGACTATCATTGTAAGAGTCTTCTTAAGCTGTTGTACTAAAATACCATAAACCATGTAGGGGATTTAAACAACAGACATATCTTTCTCACAGTTCTGCAGGCTGGAAGCCAAGGCCAAGGTGCTGCTCAGTTTGGTTCCTGATGGAGGGGGTCCTCTTGTTTGCTTGCGGATGTTGTCTTGCTGTGTGTTCACATGGAGGTGTGGAGGGCCAGAGATCCACTGTATCTCTGCTTGTAAGGCTTCTAAGTCTGTCATGAGGACTCTACCCTCATGGCCTCATCTGAGCTTAGTTACTCTCAAAAGCCCCGCCGCATAGTCTTATCACATTGAAGTTTGGAATTTTAACATATGAATTGGAGAGGGGCCTATAGTAGCCATTCCACTTATCTACTCAGGATCATTAGTTATAAAGCGAAAGAAGCCCGGATACAAGTCTCAAAAGAGAGGAGTGCAGGAATCAAGACATCTGAGAGTAAAAAGAGTAGAGGAAATGGATTGTTCTGCGGACAGTGTAATGTCTCTAGAAAGAAAATTTAACACTAAATTCAAGCACAAATGCTTGCATTATAGTGATAATGCTTATAATAGGAATGAAATGTAAAGAAGCATTTTAAAGGGGAGAAGACTGCAGACTATTTGGTCACAAGTGGTGAGAGTAATGAAGAGGCCTCTAGGTCCTGTACCCCTTTTCCCTTTCCTTTGGTAGGAAAGTGAACATTTATGTAGCATCAGTAGTGGACCCCAACTCTTGCTACAAATAAAATTACCTGGATGCCTCGGCCCCTCTCTGCAGAATATTTGGAAATGGAGCTTGGAACATCATGGCTTTCCAGACCTCTACTGGTGATTCTACTGCACAGGTATGGTTGACACTATGTCTAGAGTTAAAGGCATGAGCTTTATGGCTGTTATCAAATTGCAAAAAAAGATGAGGAGGGAAATGTGACAGCCACTAAATAACTTAGGGCATGGTATGCAGAATAATGGCCTTCCAATGACGTTTACAATCTAGTCAGAAGAACCTATGAATATATTATGCTACATGGGAAAGGAGAATTAAAGTTGCAAGTGGAATTAAGGTTGATCACAAAATAGGGATGTTACCGCAGATTATCCAAATAGGCTCAATTTCAAAGGGTCCTTAAAAAGTAGAAGAAAAAAGTTGAGAGAGTAGTCAGAAATGCACTGTTGCTGGCATTGAAAATGAAGAAAGGAGCCACAAGGCAAGGAATGTGAGCAGCTTCTAGAAGTTGGAGAAGACAGAGTAAGTAGTTCCCCCACTTAGAGCCTCCAGAAAAGAATGCAGCCCTGTAGATACTTGAACTTTAGCCCACAGTTACCTATGGGCTTTTGACCAATGGAAGTATGGGATGATAACTTGTATTGTTTTAAGCTACTGAGTTTGTGGGAATTTTTACAAGCTTCTCATGAAACTAAAACAGATGCTCAAATCAGAAAAAGCTTCACAGAGGAGGTAACTTTCGGTAAACTTTTGGAGGGATATCATTGGTGGAGGAAAAGTAGGCAAGATGTTGAAATTTGAGACCATCAGCAAAAATCTTTTAAATTCAAGGATGTGTAATATCAAGAATGCTTATAATAAAAAACAGGGGAATAAAACAATATTATGAGATTGACATTAAATTCCCCAATGAATTCACTCATAGGCAAGGAGAAATGCTCAGGAAGTTTTCTCAAGATTTTTACTTGAGTTGTTTTGCACCTCTACTGACTTAGAGGCTGACAAAGCACTTGTTTTACCTGGATGGTTTTAAATTACTTGTGTCAGCAAAGAAAGCAGATAGGATCTACAACTTCTATGTGGCTCTTCACCGGAATGTAACCCGGGGCATCATATTCCTATCACTTCCTCTAATCAGATCTGTAGACTCTGCTGATTTTTCATTAGTTTCTGAATTAAAAAAAATAATTGGGTCATGAGGCAGGTAGATACACAACATAGAAAGATAGACAATGACAGGTAGAAACAGAGTCAGAATCAGTGGGCAAAGAACCTTTATATGTACATTTGTTCATTACCATGTGTTTATTGACGATCTCTAGAGGACACAGGCATATATCCTCTTTGAGGGTCCATCAGTAAATGAGATAGGCAAGGTCCCTGTTCTCACAAAGCTCATAGTCCCCTGGAACATACAGGCAAGTAGCTGGGTAATTTTTCACAGAGTAAAAAAATACAAGTTGCTATAGGAAGAAAATGTGGATGGGGCAATTGGTTCAACCTGAAGTGGAAAGGGAGCATGTCAGGGTAGGCTTCCTGGAGAATGAACTTCTGAGTCACTCATTCTCAAATTGTGGTGCCTGGCTCTGCAGCATTGGCAACCTGAGAAGATGATTAGGCAAGAACACTTGCGAGATGCTTAAGCCAAATATACGAAGCCTGCAATTCTGGGGATGAGGTATAAAAACCCATGTTTTTATTAAGTGATCCAGAAACCTGATGAATTTCATTGAGAACTACAGTCTCACGCCTGGGCTGCTCACATCGGTGCTGTGGCCTCTCACTCAGAGATACTGATTTAATTGGACTGACTTAAAGCCTGGGAATGAGTATTTAAAGCATCACGTTTTTATGATGTGATTTGAACGTGCAGCCAGGCCGGAGACAACTTCATGATGCCCACAGCTGGAGAATAAGTTAGTCAAAGCCTGAGGGCTGAGGGGAGGACGATCAGCTTCTTACAGGCAGATATGCAGAAGCCCAGTTGTAGGAAGGAGTCTGGGGAGCTAGTAAGGCCAGGGGACTTAAAACTTCACAGTTTAGAATAGGTTCATAGCTGCAGATTTAAGTTTGTTTGTTTGTTTTTTGTAAACTTTAATGTTTACAGACATCATCGAAGGACTTTGTGAAAACACAGACACTTACTAAGTAGTTTAGGGGAGGGGCACAGTGAAGTATAGCTAGCAAGCTTGGTGATATGAAAAATGTCGCTGGTCTGAGGACCACACTTTGAGCAGCGAGGTTCTATTACCTTAGCTTGCCCTGAGCTTACACGTAGGAGAGTGCATGGGGACTGCAGAAGGGCGCAGCTACTCATTAGGACCCGAGCCATCCATTCATTTGGAGTGAACTGCGGAGGTCCTTTGCTGGGTGGGTATGCTCTGAGGGTAGAAAGGAAAGATGCTGCCCCTGCAATCTCCCTCCTGCTCCTCGGATTAGTATCTATCAAGGTCGTACTGCTTTTCGCTAAACACTACCTCCCCCACCCTCTCCTCGGGCCAAACTAGCTGAGTGCGTCTCCAGCCAGGCCAGCAGATCAGCTCCTTAAGTGACCGCTGAAGCTCTCTGGGCCCTGCCAGCCAGCCAGGGAGGCGCTGGCCGGGGAGGGGACTCTCCTGGGGCCGTCTCCCTCTTCCTACCTTCCCTCGCAGAGAGCGGTGGTGCCTGCGGCAGAACCTCCCTCTGCAGTAGCCCCTTGCACTTGGCTGGCACTTCTGGGCGCTGTCCATGGTTGCAGCATCTTTCGGCGCGCCACGTCAGGAGGCCGCAGCGGGGCCCGCGATTGGGGGAGGCGCTGGCCGGGGAGGGGACTCTCCTGGGGCCGTCTCCCTCTTCCTACCTTCCCTCGCAGAGAGCGGTGGTGCCTGCGGCAGAACCTCCCTCTGCAGTAGCCCCTTGCACTTGGCTGGCACTTCTGGGCGCTGTCCATGGTTGCAGCATCTTTCGGCGCGCCACGTCAGGAGGCCGCAGCGGGGCCCGCGATTGGGGCAACGAAATAGCCCAGGGCGCAGCCACAGCCTCCAGCCGCCTCCGAGCGGCCAGAGGGAGCAGCCGGTCTCTGCTCTTGGCCATTTTGCGGCCACCCTGCCACGGGGCAGGACCCGCGATCTTCCTCCTCCTCAACCCACACCCCAAACTCTGGTCCAAACCCATTGCCAAGACATGGAAGAATTTTTGCAACGCGCCAGGTCTAAGCTGGTAAGTTGGGAGAGCAAGGCCGTGTGTGTATGTGTGTGTGTGTGTGTGTGTGTGTGTGTGTGTGTGCGCGCGTGTGCGAGGGCGCGCGCCCATGCTGATGAAAAGAGGGAGAAGAACGGTGTTGCGATAGAAGAGAAAGAAACAACTTTGCCGTTTAGTTGTCAGAGTGTGCGAGCTATCCCCAGGAAACAAGTCTGTGCCACTCAGCCCTTCCTGCAATCGGTCTCCTCAATCCTCCAACCACAGCCAAAGTGCAGAGCGGGGTGTGGTATCGGCCTGGCCGAAGTTGGGTCGCACGAGTCCGGCTCTGGCCCCTTTGGCCTGCCGTTTAGAAAAAGGGAATTTTAGCCCAAATTATAGTTACCTCCGGAAGGATAGGGAGTAGATGGGCGTGGTCCTTCTTGAGAAAAAGAGCCCAGCTTTCTGCGGATGTGAGATGGATACGGTGAAAAAACAAAATCTCCAAGGGCATTTTGGAGGCGGCAAAAACCTAGGTGAGAAAGTCAGCGTGTGGGTAGGGTGGATGTGTGGTTTAGTTTGTCTGAGTCCTGAATTTTGCTTGCTCCGGGGCAGGAATTGGGGATGCTCTAGAGTATATTATGTCTCTAATATTCGTTCATATCTATAAACTGGGCCAGGGGAAGAAGGGGGAGAGACCCAACTGTTGCTGGTGACGTAGGATTCACCAAGTCGTTGTTCTCCTGAGAGAAGAACAGCATGTCCACTGTATGTTTTACTGTATCACCATCCAAACAGTGCACTGTGATGATTTCAGTGTGTGTGGTGACAGTTGCTACATGTTCTGGAACAACAGACTCTAGCTGTTTCCTAATTACAAACTGCTTTGGCCCTCCAGTGTAGCAGTAATAGAGGTAATGGAAATGCTTCTTTTTTGGCATTTAAAAAAAAGTCTGTGCCCAGTTACAGGTCATACCTTTAATGAACAGTGAAAGTGCTGTTTACAGGGCTGGCATAAAAAGCAATGCATAATTTATGATGCCTTTCACCTTTCAAACTTTCTTGGAAGCTAAAACATAAAGACTGCTTTAAGGTGACGTCTTAATTACAAGGCAGGATATCTGCGGGGTAATCACTGTAACTTATTTACCTTTGCACTGCAAAGGTAGCTTGGGAAGGGAGGGCCTGAAGATGCCCAGACCTCCAGTCAGTGCAACTGGAAGTGGGAATCTCACAGTGATCTAACTGTAAGTGTCCTTTATAGGACCATTAGAGTTGATTGACGCTGTGTAGGTACTTTGCTTTTTATCATCAGCCTCCCAGAGAGTTGAATGTGGAGATTTTAGAACTGAGAATGTTTGTGATTGTCTCTGTGTTTATTGACCTCCTGATAGTTTTACGAGAGCTCAGTGAACAGAAATATTTGTTATAGAAACTCAGTAACTATTTTGCAAGTCTGATGATTTAAGTGTTCATTCTGTTCTGTACCCAGCAATGGGTAAGAAGTGTTCAAAAATTTAAGTCAGTTCTGGCTCTTTGTGTATGTATGTGGAGATGAAAAATGAATGGTGATCAAGAATAAATACAGAGTTTTGGACTGCACCTGTGCTCCACTCCCATAGCATTAATTTTACCAACATTTTAATGAGAAAGATTTAGATTCTTAGATCTGATGTGAGGAAGAGTTTTGTCTCATTTCTGAAGAGCAATTGCTGGGATAAAAATTTCCCTATTTCAGAGTAATCAGTTGAAAGTAATGTGTAATTTATTTACCGAGTCCCTTCATTAGACGAGCAATTGCTCTACATCATTAAAAAAAAAGACAAAAAAGAAGAAGAAGCAGTTGTTTGAAATTCTATTACCAGTTTCCTGCCTTAGCCAGGAGAACAATTATAATTATTTTTCTATTTTCTTGGAGTAGGTTTTGAGCTAGAAATCAGCTCAAAGGTGTTTTGGTCACTTTTAGTCACACATTTCTCCTGATAAGTACTTTAGGCAATAAGAATTTTACTTAACATGCAATGTTCACACTCAGTAGCCATAAGATTTTACTTTAGAGGATAATCTTTTCTTTGTAGAAAAATGTTAATAATTGTATTATTCATTTGTGAGAGTTTTATTCATAGTAGAATGGCAGGATTTAAAAACTTTGCTAGTTCTTTGGAAAACATTTTAAGAGAAGAAATTTATTGGGCTGATCTTCACAACAAGCCAAGAGCTAGAATTAGAATTTAGAAATTATGGGCCTGGGATTTAGCTCAGTGGTTGGGTGGTCTTCCTTGAAAGCGCAAGGACCCGAGTTCAATCCCCGGTACCAAAAAAAAAAAAAAAAAAAAAAAAAGAATTTAGAAATTATTAGCAGTTTTCAGTTTTTTATCTAGATGATATCTAACATATGCCAAATGCCAGGAGCCCCACACTGGGTAGATTGGCTGCGGAGCACCCCCTTCATGAGCAAACACCACCAGTTATGCAGTTCAAGCAGCTGTTAATGGGTGGGGAGCACTGTGGCCCACATACCATAAGATGTAGGTCATGGGCCAGCCTCGGAGGGGGCTGTCAGCTGCCACTTGGAGGATACAGGACACACTGATGTCCCAGGAATGCTGTGTTCCAAGAGAAAGCGAGGTTAGAGTCACCACTGCAGTCCAGGGAACGCATCTGCCACTTCAGTGGTGTCAGCTGTGGGCGAAGGGCTCTGATCTGCAATGGTTATTAGTCAATACTTGGACTTCTATAGAAGAAGTATTCCGGGTGACTTAAATGTCAACTTATATTCTGTGCTATGTGGCATAAGGACAAGAACTCTCATTCATAACTAAATGAACAACTGCATTGGAGTGGATATAGGATATGCAGTTTAAAAGAAAACAAAGAAAACCCCTGCAGCATGCCTGCACAGTAGTCATCTTGATTGGAAAGTGGAGGAGAGTATCCTTCCTGCCTTTCATATCAGAAGAAGGTGCATGTCAATAAAAAGGGTCTTTTAAAGGTACCTTTTAAAGAGCTGCTGTGGGAAGGACTAATAGTGGAGAAACTGCAAAGCAGTTTCTTTTGAGGAGCTAAGCTCATTCTAATTAGAGACCATGAGATCCGCTTGTTCCACTGGAAACTAAGGACAATACTGGAGAATCAGTGCTTCCTGCCAGTGTTTATGAGTGCAACTTTGCAAGTGTGGTGTCAGCCAGAAGGGGCCCATGAGGAGTGAGCCTGTTATTGCATTAGTCCTGAAGTCAGCTCCATTTCTCACTGTGGAAGCATCCAGACCAGCAGCTGAGGATTGGCCCAGCCCCAGGTCCTTTGCAAAAGCACCAGACTTTTTCAGTGTGGAGATCTCAGAGAGGATTGGTCCATCTCCAAGGAAAAGAAGTGTTCACTGTAACCCAGATAGCAGCTTGGGTTTGAAGCATGTATGATCAGGTGAGATGGGACATTCATTAGTCTGTCATTTGGGGAGCATTTTATTGTCATCTAATAAAAAAGGTGACAACCTGTTTGCCTCTGTGTAGCATTTATTGGAGCAGATAATGATATCACTTTGGGTTTGGTGTACAAATCTGGATGCCTTTGCAATCAATGGTGACTTGGTGGTAGAGGCTTTATTCTCCTCTTGCATCTACCTCTCCTTGGAATGCTACCAGAAGAGAGAAAACTAAACAAAACAAAACACACACACACACAAAATGAGGAAGAAACAGCTGGGTTTGAATGGAAGTTACTAAAAGGGGTGACTGATTTTTCTTGAACCCTGGGATCATGGGGAGAATCGCTGAGTTTAGTCCATTTTGAAGGGAAACAGTGGAGGGGCAGGGCTTTTGTATTGAGTAAGGAACATTCACGTGGACTTTGCTATGAAGGACGTGCTTTGGGTTTGTTCAAAATACAACTGGCACAGTCACTTGTGGCTGTCCTGCCAGAGTTAGCAAGGCAGCCTACCCAAAATCTCTGGCCTCTTCTCAAATCTATGTCTTTCTGCATCCTCTGGCTTTGGGATTTGGTCTCTGGGGAATGGTGATCTTCTTGAAAGCTCTTCTGAGAGCCTCTAGGTTGCCCTGAAAAGTCAGACCCACAAAGTCTGGGTTAGAAATATTAAGCTCTTAGTGGGTCTTTAATCTGACAAATGGTGCTTATTTTGCAGATGTATTGTAAAGCCACACTGATACATCCATAATCCTTAGCACAGAACTTGGAACACTGGCTGCTCTTTCCACTTGTCCCAAGCTGGTCTCTTCTGCCTGTCCTTACATTATAATTTATGGAGTTTCTCTTTCGCCATGTTTTTCTTCATCCTGTGCAACCCAGGGGTCACGGAGCCACCAGGTGACCACAGTGGTTAGCATACAGGTCTCCTGCAAAGTGCTCTCACACTGCTGCCAGAGGGAGTGAGAGTATCAGGCACTCAATGTTGAAAGGATCTTTCTCACCTCTCCCACCCTCCCTAAAACCTCACCATCACCTCCCACTGCTCTTTGGAGAATTGACGACACTGTCAGCCTGACCTTGCTCTTCACCTTCTTCTGACATCTTCTCCTGCTCCCCTTGGCTTAAATAATCCACATCTCTTCTTCAAACAAAGTGAAGACAGGAAGGCTCTGCCAACTGAGCCCTTCCTACCTGGCCCTAACTGTTACCTGAGTTGAAGTGAAGTTTTTAAATACAGTTTTTAGATCATTTAATCTTAGTTTGTTAATATGTCCCTGTTGGGCATGTTTGATTAATGCCAATTTGATGAGAGTAGGGACCAGCCTTTCTTTATGGTTTTGTTTATTATCTTATCAGCAGGGTCTGGTGAATGCCTGATGCTTATTAAGTGTATTTAGAATAAATGAAGGCATAAAGCAAGAGTCCCGCACACAGCATGAAAAGATGTAGTGGCCCAATAAAAAATGAATGACTCGGTAGTCAGAATCTTGGAGGTCTGAATCAAAAACAGGACTGATGATGGCATATAGGATGCCAAACTGGCTTGCTAGAAGGTGAACAGCATTTAGATCAAGGAGCACACTGTACTGCTTTGCAAGTGGTATGAATTTAACACAAAATGTCTTAACAAAATAAAGAGGCTGGTTGTTACCCACGACTGCTTGGCATCTGCACATATTCATTAAATTACTGCATGAATGGAGGAAGGCAGGCACAAAGGCTCTGCAAAATTGGGTGGATCAGCAAAACGTGGATTTGTTAGAGCCAAAAGTCTTTCTCAGTGTGGTTCGAAGACTCCAAATGTTGGGTGGCTTCTATCACAGCTTCTCCACAAAATTGACCCAGCCTATTTTGCTGTGTCTGCACCAGTGCTAGTATCATGAGAGGGACTGGCTGGCAAGCCCCTCAGAATCCTTGAGTGGAAGGGTGAAGGCATTCCAGACTTTCTGTCCAATTCTGCCACTGCAGACTTCATGCATGGGGTGAACTCATGCAGTCCCTGAGTCAGATTTTTTAAACAATTAAAAAAAAA
>NW_022900943.1:24393846-24398984 GCF_012274545.1 Fukomys damarensis | reverse complement strand
TTTAAACAATAAAAAAAATCTTTACTAGTACATGTTTGCAGTACATTCACCGTGGGGAGTTGGTGCATGTAATGACACATCTTTTTTTCATTAAGTTCATTCGTACATTTTGCATATTCAATACAGTTATGTTCATAATTGCGAACACATCTTCATTCCTTCTACTTCTCCACCTGCCCTATCCTCTTTCTCTTGGTCTCTCCCCTTCCTATTTGTAGATCTGTTTGCTTGTTTCCTATTATATATCTTTTATTTTGCTCTTTATTTATACTTCAGGTTCCTCATATAAGAGAAACTATGTGATATTGAACCTTTTGTGTTTGATTTACTCACTCAACATTGTTCTCTCAAGGTCCATCCATTTTCCTACAAACTCGAGTCAGATCTCTTGTCTTACCACTGGGACAGTCTGTGGTAGAGCATGACTGTGGTCCTCCACTTCCTCTAACTCTCAGGGGTGTGGCCAGATGTCCCCAAGAGCTCTTAATAGCCTGTAATGCAAGAGTCTTTCTGGAGTGATATTTAGAGAAATGACATATTTTTGGTTTTATAACTTTGGTATTTATTGTTTTGGCTGCTATGAAGCTCAAAGCTATATTATGGCTTAATTTCCTTAGCTGAGTACTTTTGAAATATTCTCTTACTTAATTTAATACTTTATTATACTCAGGATTTTTTTTTTGCCTTAATGTATGTGTACCTATTATTATAAATGGTTTACCCTTTGGCCAGTGGCCATGAGCACATAAATCATTTAATAATGTATATGACCTTAAATATATTTTGGCAACAGGTCTTGTCTAATACATGGTACATCTACTGACATTTGAGGATTAGCTTTTTTTAAAATCAAGAATCTTGTGTAGAGACTTCAAAACAAACTGGAAGTAGATGTTCACACTACCAAAAGCTTGTCTATGGTTCCATCTTTGATGACTGGAGACCTCTCTGGGAACAGCAATAACCCTGCTGCCTCTGTCTGAGCCTGTGAACTGCAACCACAAGCCCATGGTAGAGGCCACTTTTCCTATTCGGCTCCCAGAAGAGTTTCATGACTTCTGGATCTGGAAGTTACCTTACAAAGTTGCCCTTTTCCCCCCTTCTTGCTTCTTGGCCTTAAAATGCGGTAAGAGGTGGGTGCTGATAGGAGTGGGTTCTGGAGGTAGATGCCTGATTTCAGATCCTGACTGCTATTTTTATTACTAGCCACACAGTCCTGGCAACTTAGCCTCCTTGAATCTTGGTTTTCTTGTCTGTAAAATGAGGAGCCTACTAGCATGCCTCTGCTATGGCTGCTTCAGGTGTGCCTTACTGAGCTGGGAATGGGGTTGACATCCACAGTGCCAGAAAGAGGAAAAGAGCCACCCATTGGTGTGAGAGGGTGAGCAGGGGCAATACTTAGTGCTGTTTAGCTCTACTAGAATCTGTCCAAGCTGTGTCTTAGCTCAAAAAAGTACCTTCTTTCATTTGACCCCCCCATAATGGTCTTGTGGCATAGGAATTAGTCTCCTTTTGATGAGGAAACAGGCTCCGTGAAGCCAGAAGTTTGCTCAAGATTCATACCGAGAAAGAGCAGAGTCAGAGTTTGCTCCCAGATCACTGTCTTGTCACCAATGCAGCCTGGGAGGTTCACTAGAGATTTGGGCACCCCAAAGAAGAGAGCTGCGGAGCTGTGAACTGAGTTAGACATCTTCATCCTCCGGTGCCACTTAGCCATGTGCACTCATGCGGCCATCCACAGGCCCCTTGCCTGCCCATTCTCACAGCAGTTCTGCTGTGCTGCTGAGCTCCATTCGCAGCCCCTTGAGAGAATGTTTGTGAAAAATGTGGCACAGGCTATGGGGTGAGTTGTGAGATTTTGCTCTGAGATGACTATTTGAAAGAGAAAGGAATGGCCAGTAATCCATTTGGACACTAGGGTGAGTGACTAGCTTTTAGGGTAACAGGAAATACTGTGGGTATTTGTGGGTATTTAAATAATGCGAATATTTGAAGAAGAGTTTAAATTTTAAAAAGCTTCAGTGTCAAAGTTGTAAGCATACTTCTTTGCGTGGCCGATTCCTTCACCTTTGCCACTCTCCTCTTGGAGACCCTAGCATTACTTCGGTTGAGTGAATTTGTACGATGGGGCGCATGCACCCCTGGGGCACAGCTGGGAAGAGGAGAGCTAAAATAAGAACACAGCTCTTGGCTGTGCAGCACCTCCTTTGACTCCTGAGCCTGCCGGTTGAGCAGTGCCCCGGAAAATGGTGTAAAACCTGACACATGTGCAGGAGTGAAGGAATAGGGGAAGACTGGAAAGAAGGAAGGCACAGAATTGGAAGGGAAATAGGAGACAAGAGACGGATAAAAGGATTCAGAGGGAAACAAGTCTAAAAAGTGGTAAGGCATAGAGGAAAGCTCAAAATTCAGGGTGGGATGAGTTGTATGTGAAACAATTCCTATGTCTGACCCTGCATATCCAGCAGCATCAGCATCCTGTGTCCTCTGAGGATGGGGAACTAGGCAAGACAACTCTCCTTTGGGCAGCTGAACTGTCTTATAGAAAATCTATCACTATATCTATCACTAAATTTGTCATAGGTAAATTCCCCAAGCTTTGTCTTGAAGGCTTTTTATGAGATCATCACCTGAGAATTATTCAGAGCAATACCGGGAACGTGGTAAGGACACGTAAGCATGAGCCTCCATTATCAAAGTTATTATTTAACATGTACTTTGCCACAATATTCACAAACTCACTTTTTCTCAGAAAGAGATGGTAGTGGTATAATTGCTGATAACTTAGGATAAGAGAAATCCACAAACAAAACCAAAATCAAACAGGACCTAGAAGCAGACCTAGGCCCCAGGAAGTGACACTGCAAGGAGACTGTGGCAGACACTCCTAAACGTATACACAGCTTTCGGGCAACACACTATCATTGAGGCTAAGAAAGTGCCTGATGTTCATAGTAACAATCCTCAATAACAGCGGAAAAAAAGATGGGTTAGGTATGGTGTCCTGCTTAACAGGAAATGTGTGTTGTGTGAGTGATTTCAGAAAAAATTTCCATTCAGATAATTAAAATAGAATAAAGTAGAAAAGAAATGGTGGCATAGAGGGTAAGCTTTGGTTGTCTGGCAAGCTTCTTTCATAACAGACTTGGTCTTGCATGAAGCCAGGTAGCTGAAACATCATGGTTTATCATGAATGCTCATGCATCAGGACAGAGCGTGACATGCTCTGAATGGAAGCCTCCCAGGGAGGCAGAGATAAAGCTCTCAGCATGTACAGCATGTGAGGAACCTGCTCCTCACTTGCGTTCTGAGTCAAGAACTTTGGTTCTAAGCTCCAGGAGAGCTGTAGCCAAGAGCATGATCATGAAAAATAAGGTTCTCAAGAAAATCCTCAGAAGAGAAGCAGGCAGACTGTTATTGGCCTTTCAATCTTTTGCAAGTGTTTGATGGAAAAATTCTTGCTCATGGGAATCACTCTTCTTTAATTTAGAAGATTGGCTGTTTTTGTTAAAGGCTGTTTTTCGTTCAACAAGTTTCCACTGTTCTTTTCTGCAAGAAAAAGAAAAAGACACATCAGTTTAAAAAAAAATAGTGCAAAGACAGAAATGCACATGCTAGACTTCTTGATTTCCAAAAAGGATGGAAGCAGAAATTCATCCTGAATGTGGATTTTACTCCTTTCTGAATTCTTAGTGCATATTTCCCATCGCAAGTGAGCAGTGGTTCTGACCACACTAGCAACTGAAAAGACAGAAATGTCACGGCAGGTGAACAGATCAACTGCCCCCAGACAGAGCATGTCTGAAAGGACAGACGTGCCCGGGGCTCCACAAGAAAGACATGTTCCCCTGGGTGAGTCCTTCCCCAGAGCTTTCTTGACTCTTTGTATTTCTTTCTTTCCCTGGCCCTTAGCAAGCTGGTTTGGTTGTTGTGCAACATCTCCTGGCTGGAAGAGGGGGTGGGGTTCTTTCATTCTTCTTTTGCTATAATCAAAAGAAATATCCAATGTCACTTCCTTTTGGAGGGCTAATCCTTTCAGGGAAAAAAAGTTGGTTTTTCAGCTGGCTCTTGTGTATTAGTACAAGCTGAACTTTGAGTCAGACATTGTTTTATCTTTTGAGCGTTTACCAAAATCTTTGGGAAAGCTTTTTTTTTTTTTCCTTCCTCTCTTTTGATTGCGGTCAAATTACACACAAGGTCTTAGGAAATGGAGACAACTCATAGAAAAAGATAAAATTCTCTAGCTGAATTTTTTGATTATTTAATGTGAATGTACTTTCTAAGACTCCCAAATAAAGCCATGCAACTAAAGTTTTTCAGTGGTTCTATAACTGATTATGTGCTTGCTGTTTGGCTAACAACTCTGGACTGTGGCCTGAAATGCCATTATTCTTGGATCTAATTTCCAGAAAAATCCCAACGTAAACTCCCCGTGGCAGATGCAGATCAAAATGCCATACTAGAACTGGCTTTTAAACCATTTTGAAAAATTTGTTACCCTTCCATTAGGGTCACTATGAGCCTTATAGGGATAAGTGTGTTTCTCACTTCTATGGGATTATTTCATGCCCATAATAACCTTCTGACCAAGCATAGCCTCTCTGTAAAACCAATTCCTATACAAAGAGTTTCATATGCTAGCATTTATGTAGACTACGTTGGTGGATGTTGGAACCACTGAACATACATTGCTATTGGTCACTGTGTTGGAGTTTTGCTCTCCTCAAATGGATATTAAGCCACCCTGACTGCCATGTGTCCCCTGGGACACACCCTGGCCCATCACTTCTGGTGGTGATATGTGATACCATGTTTAAATACAATACTCTATTTCCATCATTTTTTATTTATTATTTCTTCCTGTGTAACAGTAAATTTAACAATTCTAGAATTATAGATCTTTATGTTTGAAACTATCAAAGAATCATAGATACTTAGCATTAACACAGATGATCTTAGATTTTTGTCTGTCGCTGATTTAATTTCTTTATAAAATAATAAATATTACAACAAAATTGATAAATAGAAGAAAGCTAAAAACTCACTCATAAACAGAAGAAAATAAGAACTAAAAAATATTTACTTTCATTAAAGCATGATTGTTGGTAATTTTCTTTTTTTTTTTTTTTTTTTTTTTT
>NW_022900943.1:24374259-24393819 GCF_012274545.1 Fukomys damarensis | reverse complement strand
TTTTTTTTTTTTTTTTTTTTTTTGGTACCAGGGATCAAACTTGGACCCTTGTGCTTGCAAAGCAGGCACTGGAACCACTGAACTAAATCCCAGGCCCTGGTGATAATATTTTGACAGATAGTTTTCTTAGTCTTTCTCCTATGTCATAGGATTGTTTTTTTCTATGTCATAGGATTTAAAATGAGATGTTTCTACATTTTGGTGCCCTGATTCATTTTACTTAATATTGTTTATGATTTTCTATATTCTTGTGTAATATTCACAGTCAGTACCTTAAATAGAACACAGTCTAATAAAGAAGATAAACTATGGTTAAAGCTTTTGCTTATTCTTTCATTTTTTGCTCTTGTTAATTATGACGAACATCTTTGTACGTGAAACATTGAATTGCTTTTTAGGATTATGTTCTTGAGAACCTGTTTGGAGGTTGTAGAAGGGGAGCACAGGTACTTGTGTACCCTTGATGAGGAAATAGTCCTCCTTTATTGGGTGGTTGTCCTCTTCCATCTGATCATGCAGCTTTGGGAGGGACACATATAGAGCAGAGAGGGAGGAAGGGGACACTTGTCTAGCCAGCCAGATCAGCCGAATCAACCCTGGAGATCAGTGGGGTGACAGATGTCGTGGCCAGACCACCCTAACATCCAGGATTATGTTCTTAAAGTAGCCTTTTCAAATAAGTGATTATTGGGACAAAAAAGATATTAACATTCCTAAGCTTTTTGATAAATCTTTCCAACTTTGAGTCTGGATGACATTCCCCAAATGTCAGTACTCTGAGAGGTTTAGAAGGGTTAACAAGTCCCATCGTGCATTGTGACAGAGCCAAATGCAGTTTCAGGTTTTTTGCAAACCAGAACAATGCTACTGATGAATTTAAGAAGCTGTGCAGTGTATTAGGGAGATTAATATGCTAACTTTGTACATTATGAAATCTAAGTGACTGATCTGGAGCTGCATGGCTGCTGAATTAAAACAGTGATAACACCAACTATGCCATGGCTGTTACTGTTTTGTTACTTGAGGCCATGAGGTAGCATCTCACTAGGAAGGTGAGATGTTCTTTCATCGCCTTACTCAATTATTTCAAAAGCATTGAGCCTCCTGGGATAATTGAGTTAGCTGCTATGATATAGTCGGCCCTTTGTACCCATAATGTTATAGGCAAATGGCACCTCCTCCACCTGCCATCCTGCAACATTCCATCTTCCTTGGCCGGCTTTCATCACTGAGGCTCCAGGTTTTCTATCACCAGTCACAGCCTCCACTCTGTATTCATGGGGTTCTACCTTCAACCAACCATGGAAAAAATACTTGAAGAAAATCGCACCTGTACTGAACATGCATGGACTTGTCATCATTCCCTAAATAATATAGTAGGACAACTATCTACCTAGCTTTTGCAGTATGTAGGTATTGTAAGTAATGTAGAGGTGATTTAAAGAAAACAGAAAGACATGTGTAGGGCATATGCAAATGTGTGCCATTTTATACACGGGACTTGATTGCAGAATTTTGTATCTTCAGAGGGTCCTGCAATGAGTTCCCAGAAGACACCAAGTGATGACTTTACTTGGCCATGGTTCAGAGCACAGTGGCGCCCTTCATAATTGCTTTCACACAGGTGAGCTCATTTGGTCAACCTTGCGCAGGGCCCAGGTTTTACAATATTTGAACAGTCCAGAGAGCTGAAGTTTAGCTTTGCCCTAGGGCGCACGGTCAGTTAGGTTATCAGGAGAGGTGGAACAGAATCTGTGTCTTCTGATTCCCGGGCATCTGTGGGAACAAAAACGGTCCACACTTTGAAAGGATAAATTGGGGTTTCCACTGAAAATTTTGGTCGTCCAGATTCATCTGCATGAAGGAAAGGGTTGGAGTGAAACTATGAAAGTAAGTAAACTTTTCCAGAAGACTACCCAATAGCCAAATCCATTTCTGCTGAAGTCAGGCTTTCTCAACAGAGGAACACAAGCCTAATGCGCTTCAGAGTTTCCTGGGATGGACTTTGATGTACAGTTTGCAAGTAGGAGCTTAATGAACGTGTCATGGTGGAAGTACGCTGAGGTCCTCGGGCTCTGGAGACCACATATCAGCTGCAGTGAGAAGGGGACTAAGGGCAGAATTCCTGGAGGGCACATGGGCTCATATGGCAAACACGTAATGGGACAGCATGGGTGTTGCTATGTTGACAAAGCCAAGAGTTTTATATGAAGAAAGAAGTTTAGTTGTTCTTTCCCTTTCTCTCTCTATTCTAGTTCATTTTCGCAACTCTTTCTTTATTTAGATCCTGTCACTACTGACCCAAAGCCAAAATGCATCCCACACTGATGCAATGGTGAATGATTCTGTTTTAGTGCAGATTAATGTCATTAAAGCTGAATTTTAAAAAAGTCATACTAAGAAATACACGTATTTCCTGACAGTGTTATAGCCTTAGCTTGACAGAGGCCACAGCATTGTTAATGCAAGATTTACAAAGAAGATGCATCAGATGTGTTGGCCTGTGGACAGAGGTCCCAGGTTGCCCACGTCTTCCAAACTTTTTTCCTTTCCCTTCCCATCCCCTCCCCTCCTCTGTCTTATCCTGCCCTCTCCTCTTCTCTCTTTTCTTCTTTTCTTTTCCCTCTTCTTCCTCTTCCTCCTCCTTTCTTTCTCTGTCTTCTTTCCTCCCTCCCTCCCTCCCTTCCTTCCTTCCTTCCTTTCCCCCTTTCTCTCTTTTGTGCCAGAGATTGAACTCAGGGACTCACACATGCTAAGCACACACGGTGCCATTGAACTATACCTGCAGTCCCTTAAGTTTTCATAAGAGCTTGATTAATTCACATGGGTGAACAATGGAGAAACATTCAAATATAACTGAAAGACACTTCAGAGAGGTAGAATTCAAGGTTAGCTTGGACTTCACATTCTGTATTAATGCAATTTTAGGTTTATAGTCTTTCTGTCAGCTTAATATGATTTTCTTTTACGTGACTCTATCATCTGACAGGATGATTTGTATATAGTATGGTAATTCCTTTACAAGATGTTGGGTTGAGAAGCCTTAATCTATTCCAAGAGAGATATACTTGGGCTGCTATTTTCTCCTAAGTGTTGGGGGTGGTGTGTGTGGAAGTCACAGACTCTGAGATACTTAGCTGTGCAGTTGTTAAATCATGTGCATCTGCTAAATAATTAGCTTGCTGTGGGGCAGGAGATTCTGGAAGTAAACGTGCATTGAAACTCCTAGCTCTTCAATTATTTCCTAAATACATTTGGGATTTTAAAGAGACAGGGAGTAGAATGCATTGAGGGCAGGACAGAAGCAATGAAATTGAGCTAGTGTCTTGCCATTCCCCGTACAGTGCTTCTTGGTGAATTTCCTTTCCTGCCCCGTTTGCCTCAAGTAGAACCATTATCCTTCTTCTTATCCCTGCTTTCCACCCTTTGTTGAAACCAATTCCTGGTGAGCAGACAAGGGAGTTAGCTTCTCTCAGTGTTCGCTCTGCAGCCACATTTGTGAGTTCCTTTGAGTTTGATAGCAATGCACTGAGACAGGTGTTATTATGCCCAGTTCACAGACAGAGAATCGAGTCTCAAGAGAGGTCAAATAGCTTACACACAGCTTTTGCACACCGTGTGCAGCAGTCTTAGCTCGTATTTCTAGTCAACATACGACAGAGACATAATACACTTATTTTAGTATGAATAGTCATTCTAGGAATACTGCTGAAACTTACACTTGTGTGGGAGTCATCCAGGATTACTGGTAAAGCACAGATTCTGATTCAGTACAGATTCTGGGCTTTGGGGTTGGTGCTTCTAACAAGTTCTCAGGTGAGGCCATTGGCCCCCAGACCATGGATTGGCGGGGTGGCAGGCCTCTCACTTCATGCCCTCTTTAAAGGGTGTGTTAGAATCTGAAGGCTGCACAGTTGGACGAAGGCACCTGGAGAAAATGGAAAAGGAGGCACTGGCTCTTTGCAGTCACGTTTTGGGGAGATGCCTGGGAGGGGGCCATGTGCCTTCTAGGTTGTGAAAATATAAGCTGCAGGAATAAATCTGTAGCTGTCCTATTTCAGGTAAAATAAGAATTTGTTTTGGAGGAAAACAGAATCTGTAGTCCCCACACACAGGCAACCATCGATTCTAATTATGCAAGGCAGGCCTAGCACTACTACAGGTTCTAATGTGTGTTTTGGTGATTTATATCCTTTCTTTCTGCACAGAGGTAAAACACCGGCTTGAGGTTTCACAGGGCTGGCAGTGATGGAGAAGACCCCAAGTATGGAGAAGGGAAAGAAGAGGAGGGACAGGCAGCAATTAGGCAACACAAGGCCCTAAACTGGGTTCTTGGAATGATCTCAAGAGAAAGCAAGCACAGCAGAGGTCTTTCCCTGAGAACTCCTTACAGGGAACACAATGTTTAAATGAAAATTTTTCCTTTTTGAAAAACAAAACTGTTCTCTGTTCCCCTCACCACTGTTGAATCTCTGTCTCTCTCTCTCTAAATTATTTAAAATTTTTCTTGCTTTATCTGATGTCATGTTCTGCACAGTGCTCTTGTCACCCAGATGATCACTTGCTCTTAGTTTTCCTGTCCTCCCCTCCCCTTCCTTGGTGGTGATATTTATGGAGTTCGTTTATTATTCATGCCATTCCTCCGTTGTTGACGGGCTTCTGTTTAGTCGCGGTCTCTCTGACGTGTTCTCTGTTCACACTTCATTTCCTACAGGCTCTTTGCACTTTCCCATTCCTTTGCCTTTAACATTGTTTCTCTTAACCTAGAGGCGAGCTCGCAGTGGCTTGTGGGACCTCCTGCAGTTTGGGGCCAGCAGCAGACACTCTGGAGTTGGGGATCCTTTCAGGTGCTTCTTTCAGGTGTACCCATCAGCTCTCTCTAGGTTGTGCTGTGCAAGTGGACATCCCCAAGGTAGATGACTTTCAATAACAAAGTGTGTTTTCTGCTCCCATTAGGAGTTGCTGAAAGTCAGCCTGGCTCCAAGTGCCTCCTGCATTTGGAAATGCAGGCCAAAGGGGCAACAACCACCTGAGATAGACTATTGTCCTGGCGGGAGAGAGTCAGAGAGAGCTAGTAGGAGGTAGCAATGCTTCTAAAACATCCGCTCAGTACCAGATGAACTACTTCCACTTACTTTGTCAGCCAAAACAAGATACTTACTAAGCTCGTTAGCAGTGAGTGGCACGGATACCAAGGATACCATGTGCATTGGCAGGTGCTGAAAATGACGTGTATTCCAGAAAGATGCATTGTTATCCTTCTACAGGGAAGAAAGTAAGCAGAAATAATGCTGTTGCCGAGGTGTGGGCCAATGAAAGCCAGGCTCTTAAGTACAACAAGAAAAGAATTGCCAAGAGTACACTCAGTAGTAAGCAACAAGCCCCTACATTTATTGAAGATCACAGGAAGTTGTGCTCAGGGAAAGTCCATGCCAACAAGAGATAAGGCACAGGCCGAAAAAGGTGCCAGTGTGAGAGAAAAGCACAAAAGTAGCAATAGCAACAGAACAACAAGAAGCACAGATAAATCAGGCTTTCAGAGATTAAAGGCCAGGCACCTCTGCTTAGGTGACTGAATCTCTAGGTGTAATTTACAGGAAGGATTGGCAGGGTTCTGATTCATATTAGGGGATCTCAACACACATGCTTGTCCCAGAATTCACTCTAATCTCAGTTATGTTTATGACATGCAGTGCATATTTATGAACCTGTAATGAGGTGGGAGTAGGGTAAAGGTGATCAGAAGGTCAGGCTAGAAGATCAAACATGCATAAGCTCTCTCCTGGGTTACTGGAGATCTTCTGTGTTTTTGTTCTTTTATTTTCTATCTCTTTCAGGACAGTGGAGTGATAATAACTGAAGGGTACTATTTAGAACTAAAAGGTGAGAAGAGAGTGAGTGATCCCTCAGCTCCACTGTTTACAATTGTACTAATACCACAGTCTGTTTTAAAATGAGAATCTACTCTAACACTAGAATTCACCATATTGGATGAACACCAGACAGAAGCACCCTTGCATTGTATTAATGTTCATATCAATGGGTGGCGTCGTGAGCTTTTTGGACAGCTAGTAGTATTATGAGTCGATGAAACTGTGGTAACTATTTAGTTATACCTTCAGATGAAGTTTGGGCTGGGGTTGTTTCCATGGACACGTTTGGGATGACTTCGGGACACATCTGCAACTGAAGCTTGGGACTTAGGAAGCTGGGTTGATTTTTTTTTTTTTTTTTTTTATCAGCACGGAAGAATTTATGGAACAAGAATACCTAAAAAAAAAAAAGCCTTTAAATTCTCTGTGTCTTAATCTTTGCTTAGGAATTGAGAATGACAATAAGATCCTGTTGTAGGAGATTTTGCAGACTAATTTAAGGAGTACATGTAAAACTCTTGGATCTCTGTTTGGTATGTAATAAAAGTATTTGATTGTGTGCTTTGATCATGAGGATGTCTCATACTTCAGTATTTGAATCTCTGAAAAACATACTGATGATTTCAAAACCAGAGATTTTAGAGCAGTAGACTTATGGTCCTAAGTTACAATAGAACAGTAGGCTTATGGTCCTAAGTTCCCAATTTACTAATAAATAAGCAAGACAAAAATGAGCACAGTAGAGGTTGCAGTTCTGGGAGTCTTGATGAAACCGGTGCGTTTCTCTTAGATAAATTCATCTCTAGCTTGTGTGCTCCCTCCCTGTATCACTGCTTCAAATGGAAGTCCTTGAAGTGCTGTTACATAATGTTCCCGGTGTATTAGTTGACTGCAGTGCACTTTGGTCTTGTGTGACTGGGGATGTTTGCAGGGAAAGTTCATCGCATGCTGAGAAATACAAATCAAGTGCAGAGAGGAGAAGCTTGGGTGTTCTCTCCGGAAGTCAGTGAACTAACTGGCCCTTCAGCACAGATCTTGGCGAAATGAGTAAAGGTATACAGGTTAGTGTTACAAGGGGAGTTTATTAAGGGACGTAATGAGGCCTCTAACCTGGAGGGCTGCTCTGTCTCACACCTCACCAACCTTGAGCCTGTAAGCCTTAGAATAAAAGGAAAGGAGCAAGGGTTGAAAAATCAGAATGTCAAGTTCAGTTTCTTCTCAGTTGTCTGAAATCTGGTACCTTTCTTAGCCTTTTTGGCCCTTGGGTCATTTATAAATATAATATTATATGATACTTATGCAAGAGCATTGTATAATTTTAAAAAATATTTACTAAATAATTTTATTTGTGCGGTAACTCTATTTAGTAGGTACTGTTGTCTCATTTTGCACATGGAGAAACTGAGATAGAGAGAGGTGCACTCACCAAGCTGCAAGGTATTATGTTATTTTGTAAAGCAAATCCTAAGTTAACAAAGAATGATAGCATGGTCTGGTATTCCTTCCAGTACACCATCACATTCCCATATGAAACGTCCTGTTCCAACCCCATGTGAATGTTTTTTTGCATGTATTTTTAATCTACTTTGGATGTTATCTATTGTTAAAAAATTCATTTGAATTTTTCCCTTTTATGGTGTCAGGATGAGGACCTACTTAATCCTCCCCTTGGGGTGAGTAACCACTAAACAAAAGGTGTGGCACTCACAGGGCAGCTGGCAGGAAGACAGGACAACTCCTTCTATCATTCTATTTCCTTATTTCTACTTTCTCCTACTGGTTATTCGGCTCCTAATTGCCCCTTTGATTTGCACCATTTGCTGAAAGCAGAATTTTGTAATGGAAAAAGCAGTGGCTTCCAGAAATAACGTGACAGGGATTTTAGTGTGTCCTGTAAAAGTGGAAGAAGTGGGACCTTAGCAAGTCAATCACCCTTTTCTGGAATTCTCTTTCAGTTGTAGAATTAGTACCACTTAACTGTTCCACACTGGGGTTCTATCATTTTGGGACCCCAAGGCAGGGATCCATTTGAATATTTCAAAACTAATATTGTTGTTAAGTAGTAAATAAGAACTTCTGAGACATAGAATCCATAGAGCAAAGAGAAGATTGAAAAGTTAGTATTGGGCCAGGAATTTAGCTTAGTGGTGCTGCAGCCTGCCTTGCAAGAGCAAGGTCCCCAGGTTCAACCCCTGGTATCAAAAAAAAAAAAAAAAAAAAGTTAAGTAGTAAATAAGAACTTCTGAGACATAGAATCCATAGAGCAAAGAGAAGATTGAAAAGTTAGTATTGGGCCAGGAATTTAGCTTAGTGGTGCTGCAGCCTGCCTTGCAAGAGCAAGGTCCCCAGGTTCAACCCCTGGTAAAAAAAAAAAAAAAAAAAAAGTATAAGATTGGGGAACAAGTATCAGTTCTTACTTATTTTCTTTATTGTACCTTCTACATAGTCAATGAGGCATGATATCTATATCTTTATGCCTTAGTTTTTCTAATCTGTAAAATAAGATACTATATATAAAATCTATATTCGGTAGTTCAGTGGGTTACTGTGAAGATGAAATTATAACACGCATTACACACTGGTTTGCATATGTTGTGGCTATTTTTCTAGTTCTTCAAGTGTACATGTAAAATTAACCAAGGGGGATGGTTTAGGTCCCCACCAGTTTATGACATAAATGTCCTAAACTCTAGGGTAGACCTGTAGTTCTTTGGACTATAGTGAACCCAAGGATGAAACAGTTACTTCCCACTTTCTTGGGAACGATTGCCCAGCAGTGCTTTGTGTAGGCCTTTCAGCTAGACATGCTGTCCACTGGCAACTTCTGGGCCCAGCCAGAGTAGGCAAGTGGGAATAGGGATGAAGGGCACCGGGAAAATATGGAGACCAAAGTCTCTGGAGATGAGAATGGCACTCCTGATGCATGGCCTTTTTGTTTTTTTGTCTGTTTGTTTTTTATCATAGGCATACTGCCAGTGCCAACTGTGACCTTTTAACCAGTACTTATTTTGTGCTGGGCATTATGCTAATTACTTTGCATATGTTATCTCTTGTAATTTTCTTAGCCATTTGATGAGCTCTTGTATCTATTAACCAAAGCAAGACACAAAGCCAGCTCAGACTTAGTAGATGAAAAAGTATCTTGGAGGAGCTCAGCACCACATTGAAGGGTCCATTTTTGTAATCAGTTTGGCAAAACTCTGTAATATGCATTTTGGAGGAGTTCTTTCGCCCAGGAAAATGAGAGTCCGTGTCAAGTGCCTCCTTGAATTTCAAATCTCTTTCATTATCAGTAGAGTCCAAGAAATGATAAAAATTGAAATGTGGTCCCATTGTTTGATATACTAAGGAATCATAATGAAATTATTTGTAGAATTTTGTACTTTCAGAATCCACTTGGGTTCTTATGATCAGAATAAACCCCAAGCTATGAATGCCACTTATCTCTGCCTCAAAACTCTGTCAAGCGCTGCATGGGTAATGTGGTCCCCAAAGCTATAAACATCCCCACCAGCTTTTCCAAGGGAGACAGAATGTGTAATGAATCCTAACTTCTAGAGGTAATCAAGGCCTCAGCTTACCAGTTCATGAAATGATAGCTCGGGGCTGAGCAGCATTGTCTGAAAGGTGGGTGTTTCATATTGTGGGAAGTAAAATGACATAATAAGGATTCTTGGATGACTTGAGGTGGTTCTTTAATTTTTACTCTTTGCAAATGGAATTACCTTTCTACACTTAGTAGTAAATTTGTGAGGTATATTTAGTGGTATATTTGTGAAGTAAATTTGCTTATATATAAATTAATATCCAAGTAAATAATAGAAATAATGTATGGGTAGGATAACAAAGGGGATGAAAATATATGAATAATTCCTGGTAAGTGAAGCCATATATGTATACAAAAGCTAGGAGAGGCATCTCTCCTGCTTAGAGGGAGAAAATTGAAGCCTGAGAGAGGAAATGTGTTTCTGAAAGTATTATACTTAAGAAGGAATAGGTCTGGGCTCTAACTCAGGCCTCCCACCTCGAAATGATTTTCTTTCCACTACACCAAGCTACTCATTTCCTCTAAGTCAGTAACCTACAGGTGCAAATGATTATTTTATTAGGAAATATTACAAGGTTAATAATCTTTCATACCCCTTACAATGTAGGACTTTATATACTTGATGGTGAGAATAGTGATGATAATCATCACACATCAGGTTATATTTATCTCAGTATTTGGAGGAATTGCTTTATAATTTTTTGTGGGGTTACACTGTAAACAGAAATGACTTTGTACACTGCTAAAACCTGTAATATATTGTACTATATATTCTTTGAGACAAATACTCCCTTATCTCCATACTTTCGTATTCCCATTGATTACAGAGACATTTTCTAATCAGTGATCATATATTTATCATTAAAGGAATACATGAATGAAGAAATTAAAAACAAAGATATATGAAATGAAAAGCATATATATGAAATGAAGCCTTGATACATACTATAACATGGTTGGATCTTAAAAATGTTGTGCCAAGGGAAAGAAGTGAGTCACAAAAGGTCACATATTATACGACTCCATTTATATGAAGTTCCCAGAATTGGTAAATTGATAGAGGCAGATTACAGATGGTTGGTTGACAAGGGCAATGAGGATAACTGTGTTCTTTTGAGTGACAAAAATGTTTTAGAGCTAGATAGAGTAGTGTCTGTTCAATATTATGACCATACTAAAGGCCACAAAAATGGGTAATTTTGTCAAGTGGATGTCACTTCAATTAAAAAAGTGTATGTATATTTGTAGTATATATATGCATGCGTGTATACACACACACACACACACACACTCATTTGCAAGTTTATGCATATTTTTGCTACTTACTACTATAGTGCTTCTCCAATTTCTTGGTCTCAGGATTCTTTTAAACTCTTAAAACCTAATTAGGATGCCCAGAAACTTCTATTCATATGTTTTCTATGGATCAATATTACCATATTAGATATTAAATGGGAAACCTTAAGTATTCGTTAATGCATTAAAAATACCATAAATTGATTACATGTTAACAAGACAACACATTTTCTTAAACATACTGCATTTTCAAAGAAAAATGTAGTGAGCAGCAGCTAATTTGGTTCACAAGTCAAGTAATTCACAATCGTCTTTCCTTTTCGGCAGCCCCTAGTCTTCAGAATGCAAAAGAAACTGTGTGCGTCTTACAGCACAGCAGTAAAGACCCGCACTTGCAAGGTTTAGTCCAGTTCTTGTCTTTCACCGTTTGTCACGGGTGTCCTCAAGTGGGCGGGCGGCCTGGCTCACGTGAAGTTGTGGCTGTGATGATTGCAGTGATGCCTGAGCACCTGCTGCTCTGATTCCTGCCATGCCCTTGCAGGCTCACCCACTTCAGCGTTTGTGCAAATATCTATGTACTGAAAATCCATCAGGGGTGTAAATGTCTACGTAGCAGAAGGGCAGATAATGGCTTCTAAATTTCATGGAAACAGACGCGGCTTCTTGAGCTCTCAGGGATCCTCAGATTTTGAGAATCACAGGTGAAGACTCCCTGATGTCCTACGGGGAGGTACCAGACTTGTGCATTCTGTCAACTTACAATGCCACGGCCTCTTTCTAACAAGACTGACCTTCACAATGGAAATTTAAAGCAGGGTCTTGTTTGAAGCAAATTGTGGATTCTTCTCTTTCATTTACTTGGGGCCTTGAGATAATTCCTTCCCTCCCTTTCTTTGAGGTTAGCTGTCCCTCAGGGACCTTCTTTGGCCACGTTACTAAAAATATCGTCCTCTTCCCATCCACAGAGTCATAAACATATGCATGTGTATGTGAATGGTATTATCCTTCCTTGTTATTTTTTTATTCGACATTTATTCTATTTGATATATTACACATTTAAAATTTTTATTTTCTTGTTCTTTTTAGAATATAAGCTACAGAAACCAAGGGTTTTCTTGTACCACCTTCTAGAATAATGTCTGACACCCTGATGTTCAGTAAAGAATTGTCGGATGATTTGGAATATGGTGTAGCTAAAATACCGACATAGACATTTATCATTTTTAATAAATGTGCTGCACAGAAGCTCTGACGTGTATTCCATAAGTGATGCAATGGAAAAGGGATTTAGGGTTGAATAAGTTTGAGAACCATCTCCTTTATCTTATTTTTCTCTCTCATGTGTATCCCCCTCCACACACACAGTGAGTTATAGTGAATTAACAGGAAGCATTTGAGAGGCCCTGCCACACTGGAATGTGTTTGGATATTGTTAAACGTAATTTAAAAAAATCTTATTGAGTTTATTGCTGCTTTTTAAGTATACAGTACAGTTACATTCATCATTGGGATGTTCTACCTTTACACGACAGATCTTGGTTCTCATTTTTTCTCCGTATGCCTGCCCTCCCTTCACCCCCTCCACCATTTCCTATTTACAAACACTTTGTTTCCATGTTTTGAAATTATTGATTACTGTTCACTGAAACATGCTTTGGGAAATGCTTGCTTGCACACAGCCCCTGCAGTCTGCAGTCCACCTTTCAGCATGGTTGAGAGGGTCAATCAAGGTAAAACAATGGATCTGCTCAGGACACTCCGAGGAGTTATGACAATGTAAGGTATTATTAGCTCATTCAAGTGGAAATGTAAAAAAAAAAGTGTTTCATTTCATTATTCTTAATTTTGTGTGCTGGCACAGTGTCTTGTGTCTTGGCACAGAAAGAAAAGTCTCGTGTATTTCTATATTTTGAAATACCTATTGTAAGACAAGAATAATTCCATGTGATTCGCATTGCTTTTGAGTGAGGGTTAATCAGACAAGCATTCAGGCTTTTTAAAATTTGAGAAGAGAGCTCAAAAATACTGTAATCCTGGTGGTACTCATCGCAAAACTAATCAATTAAATTCAGAAGAACGAACGCTTTGTCCGCTTCTGGTTTTCACAGGTTGTAAAGGAAGGAAATCCCTGAAGACCACGCTGCGGTATGATGATGGTTTGTCCCTTTAGAGCTCAGCTTGGAATTGGTCTCTTTGTTCAGAGTTGAGGTCTGAAGAGCTGAGAAGGTCAGTGGGAGGAACTGAACCTTTCTCACTAGCTGGGTCAGTTCTTCTGGTAGAAAGTGAGGTCTTGCTCTCACCGGACAGAATCAGTTTCCAGGAACATGAGTGTTATGAAACAAGACTGCGTCTCATGTATTCTCTCTTCCTCTTGTGCCCACTGGCCTTTCTAACTTCTGCCATGTTATGAAGCCGCTCAGGATCCTCACCAGACATGGCTACCCAGTCCTTGATTTCCCAGCCTAGACTTCTTTTCATTATAAATCACTCAGTCTCAAATGTTGTGCTATAACAGTGGAAAACAGACTAAGACAGACCACTTAATAGTCTTATCCCTCATCAGAAATCTTTAACTTTCTTTTATAACTTTTCTAAAGTGGGTGGTCTCCCCTACACCTCTTAGAAAATAGTCAATAGAACTTTACTTTGGGGATTCAAGAAGTCTTTGTATACTAGGTCATTTGTGGTCCTCACTAAGTAACTTTTCATTATATAGCTAGAATATTTATTTGACCACAAATGAGAAAAATGAAAACAAAGGGTAATTGCTTCTTCTGAGAATATTGTGGGTCACCTTATTCATAACCCTTATCCCACATCTAAAGAATCTCCATGTACAAGTCTCCTATGCTCCAATGTGCTTAAAGAGTGGACTGTTCCCCTTACCATTCTCTTTTCTTCTCCTTGGTCGCCATCTTAAAGAGAGTTCTTGGTTCTCTGGCTGACTTGCCTGTCCTTGAAGTTAGTTTGCATTCTTGCACTCAGCATCATCAATAGCTTGACTCTCCCTGACTCAAAGACCATCTCAGTGACCACAGTGCTGACCTTCTTCTTGCAGAGCATAATTTCTCAGAAATCAGCAGGACCTGGAGCATTTGCTGATGGGACTATTGATCCCCAACTTGGCCTTGCTAAACTGCTTGATCAGCCCCAGAATCTGCCAATAATGACACCACCGCGACATCCCCACTTCCTGCTCAGTCCAGACTCTGTGTCTTCCTCGCTAAGGGCCACTGTGTGTCTTACACTACACCTAGTAGATTTTTATTTTCTGTCTTGGGCAAGTGTATTCATTAGAGAGATTGTCTTTCCAAACCCTAGTGACTAGAAGTGATATTATAAAAGATAGCTATTGCCTGTTCCTCTAAAAACCTCAAACTATGTACTATTTATAACCCAGAGAAGATTTTCTTTCTTCCACTGGCATGTTGTTCATTCACCCATACTTGGTTACTGAACTTGGAAGTCTCAATATTTCTTAAACATTAATCACACAAACCTCAGAAGACAGAAGCCCAGGGAGATCCTTTTGGATGTCATAATTAAAAGAACTAGAAGGTCACTTCAAAGTCAAGGGCAGTAATGCCTGGAAGTCATTCTTTTGATTTAAAAATCATTGCATGGGTTTTTCTTTAAAGTGCAATTCTTTCTGGGACCTCTTTTCTATGCCCATATTCTTTGGTAGGTTTTTTGTTTGTTTTGTTTTGTTTTTCTAGAGCATTAAAGCTAAAGGAGACCTTGGTGATCATGTGATCCACCCTAATTATTTTAGAGATGAAGAAGTGGAGGCCGAGAAGACAGGAGTGTCTAGATCAAGGTCTCACAGCTAGTTAGTAGAGTGTGGCTCAGTACTCCGTGTCTCCTGCCTCTTTTGCAGGAAAGCTTTATGTGTCTTATGGCATCCTGAGGAGACAACTCTCTTTCAAATACGTCAACCCGTATTAAATTCCATGCTTAAAAATATTTCCTGTAGCACAATTTGATTAGCACTTCTCTAGAGTCACTGCAATTCTAGAGATGGCAAGCATTGGGGTAATTATATATGAAATTTCCTCTTGGGTTTAAGTAGCTTCTAAGATCCAATGGTTATTTTAAAACTAGTGCATAAACTAGCGTGCTTGAGCAATAGTCATACTGAAACAGAATTCTAGTAGTTGGCAGGCACTGGTGGTCTCTTGGTCCATTCCACTAGGAACGGTGGGATGGTGTCAGACCTTTCTCCTGCCCATCACCTTCACCAGGTGTAGATGATATATCTGTTTAAGCAAGGAGGACCCTGAGTAGTACAAGAAAGGGACTACGTCAAAGGAAGAAAAGGCACATTCAGAAATCCGCTTGTCTATATAGTGGTCTTTATGGAATTAGTGTCATGCATTGCCTGGTGTGAGAAAGTCTTGATGAGTTCAGGGGAACCTGGCCCCCAAGAAAGGAAGTGATACAGTCAGGAGGCGTCCTGCTCCCAGTCTTTCTGGAGGACCACACTGTATTCCTGAGCGGAGTGTGTTATTCCGTGCACCTATGGAAATATCTTTGATGGTTCTCTGCAATTCACCTTAGTCAAATGCAGAGATTTTGAGTTCTAAGTATTCATTGTATATTTTTATTTCCATTCAAACCTTCAATTTGCTTTTTTTGGAAACTAAAACCACTACTCTGTTAGACTGAATTATTTTGGCACAAACAGGTTTTGCAAAGCAGACTTATGGAAACAATTTCCTCTACCTCATAGGGAACGTGAATTTCTATTAATATGTCATGGAGACAGGATTCTTAAATTTTGGTGCACATTGTGCACTCCTGGGGAGCTTGACCCTAACCCAGGCACTTAGGTCCAACTCTAGATTTTGTTGATCAGATTTGACAGAGTGGAGCCAGGGCCACATGATTTTTTAAGAGTTTTTCATTTTGCCTTCTGCTCCTATCCTGTTGTTTTGATATTCTCCTGCATATGAGATGCGTATTACAGAGACAGAGCTAGGAAAGAAAGATGGCCTGCAATGATAAGACTTGAATGTTGGGAGAGACCCTGCCCCATGTTTTGGGTTCATTCCTTGTAAACACTGAGTGGGTACTACTTATCTGCTGTGTGCACAGAATAGTGCAAGGCTTTGGACTGTCCTCAAATTGTCGACTGTTTATGCAAATAGACATGATGATGTCTGTTTACAATTCAGAAATCTCCACCCCTGCAGAGTACTGAAGTCTGATGGCAGGGCAGTCAGGAAGGGTTGTACAGAAACAGTGATGAGTGAGCAGAACTTTGAAAGAAGGGTCACAGCTCCCTGTGCAGACCAGAGCGAAGGGATGCTGGAAGGGGGCCCACCAGTGCAAAGACATGGGACTGAAAAGTGCATAAGTGGAGAACATGCCAGGGATGTTAAAGAGAAAAATCCTAGGAAAAAGCCTGAGAAGTATAGATGTGTTCAAACAGACAACTGCAGAGGGGTCACTGACAAGAAAGAGGTCTGTCTGCGCATAGACTAGCATTTTAAAATCTGCTGTTCATACCTGGTGCTAACTGATTATTAGCTAATGCAATCTCCAGGTATGCTGGCCCTATGTTGGCCTGTCCTTCTGATCTTGTGTGTGTGGGGGGGGGTTGTTAGACTTTTTCAGCTGTGAGGCTCTCCACATTTTCCCCTCTCTCTTCTTGACTATTTCATGTATGCTCTGAATTTGAGGGGTTGCTTGAGCCTTCAGGTCTTAGCATTAATCTTATTCTGCTTGAGCCATCTTATTAGACTTTATATGACGAAGTCCTTCAAATGTTAATTCTAAATATTAGATGATCTGCATGTCTTCTTTCCATTAGGAACAATCACATCTTCCTACAATTCAGGGTATTATATTTCTCAATGTCCTTTCTTGTGTACTTTTTAAATGTTTTCACTAGGAGTTCAATGAATTTCATAAAATATTTTAATTGTTATTTTTCCTGGTGTAAGAGGTGAGAAACTGAAACACAGCCTGCTCGAATATTGTTCTATTTAGTATAACTCTTATTGCATAACTCTTTGGAGACAGTAGGCTCTCCTTCCATTTAAAACTAAATTATGCCACCATCAAAGCAGGCACTTTAAGCACTATTATTGCCATTTGGTGTTCATAATTAAGATAACATTTATTTGTACTAATAATTCAGTATTACATCTCCCTAATAGATGTACTGAGCAAGCACTGCGGTGACAAGATAAGTTGCTCTGTTTTGTTCCATATGTTTGTGCTCTAAGTATTCCATAGTTTTAATTGGTTCCCTGCAGAATAACATTTACAAGCATATGGTATGGAAAATGCTGACTGCTTTTGTTATCATATGTTTTAGGACTTGGGGTGGCCTCGCTTCACTTAGCCTTTAAATGTGATTATGAGGTTATTTAATGCACTTCATGGTATACTTTTTGTTAACCTGCCTTCTGGGTGTTAAACGCCATCAATATGGTAAATCTAGTAGCCCATTCATATTTGGGCAGAACACTCGTTCACAAAAGCTTTCATCGAGTTTGAGCTGCAGGATCCTCCTCCTTCCCTTCCTCGCTCTGTGCACGGGTTTCTAAGGTTCTGTGAGGCTGCCTTCAATTATGCTGGAGAGGAAGATGCGCCACTGGGAGTCTGAAAGAGCCAAGAACACAACAGAGCGCTGTGGTGCCTTGTTTGAGAGATTTACCAGCCATTGCTTGGAAAGGGATTACAGATGTGAAATTAGACTCATGGACGGAAGGAGGGACCAGCTGTATTTTTGGATATTAGAGGTACTTTGGTTCGTGGGTGGTTTCCCTGGGCAGGACTGTGACAAAGTGCAGCAGAATTATTAATATTTTTGAGACTATGTGCCAGGCTTTTTTGTTTTTTATTTTGGAAAGCTTTAAACATATAAAAAGGGGGAAAGATTGCAAAATGTACAGTTAGTGGACCTACATCTTAGTATTTAAATTCTTTAGGGCTGCTGTTAAAAAAAAAAACAAACCTGCCAAAATCCAAGTTTAAACAACAGAACTGTATTGTTTCATAATTCTGGAGGATAAGAACTTAAAATCAGGGTGCTAGCTGGGTCATGTTCCTTCTGAAGGTGCTAGAAAGAATCCACTCCAGGCCCCTCATCTAGCAGATGATAGACTCAGATGTTCCTTGCCTTGTAGACAGGCTTCCCCTTTTTATAAGGTTTTGACATATTTGACCAGGATCCACGTACTGACCTCACCCTACTCTGTGTGAGTGGTGGCTCCAGAGCTGTGGGACAGCAGAAATACTCTTTGCTATTAACTGGGTGTTTCCAGTTGGCTTACTATCTCCTGTTAGCTGGGACTTGCCAACTAAGTAGTGGGAAGGAGAGTCTGCTTATCTGGTGGCCCCCAACCAGCCGTGCCTTCTCCCACTACCACATCTACAAGATAACCTGTCACGGATGCCCCTTTCTAAAAAATGTTCTTCATCCTATCCAGTTTGAGACTCAAAAGAGTGAAGATAAATTATGAATGAATTTTAAAAACCACTCTTCAAAAAATTTCAGAAGTCTTGTTCTCTGTTTTTCTAGTGGTGGAAATTTATATTTAATGTGATCTACAGGATCTTAGGTGCTGCAGCCTTCTGAGAAAGAAACCAATAAAAACAACTTGGGAGGGGAGCAGAGAGCAGCAATTTCAACTACTGATAATGCCACCTTAAATGAGTTCAAGATCACTGCTAAAATGTCATTACTCCTTTGGGTCCTCAAATCATGGATTGACTTACTCAGTTGCTATTTGTAGAGCAAATGACAAATATTTATAATATGGTTGTTTCTTTACATCTCTGCCCTACCCAGTGGGTTTGGTTACAGGGCAGAAGTATCAGATTTCTGATTATTCCAGACGTTTAGAATTTTCAGAGCAGACACTATAGTATTAAGAAACTGATATATAATATGTGGTAGTTGTTAAGGAAATTACTTAGAAAGAATTCTATCTTAAAATAAAATGGTAGGGAAATTTTGAGTCTTTCAGTTAAGAGTTTTACAGAATTCATTATTGAACAAGTCACTAGCTCAAATGAACAAAGATTTATTTTATAAGATGTTAAAAATTGTGAAAAGCTGTTATTTATTTTATAGATGCTTGTCACAGAGATTTTGGTGGTATAATGCATTTTATTATGTCTTATTAAAGTTCCCACTTTAAAGTCATTCTCAGTTTTAAATCTTTAGAACTTAGTCGTTGAAAGTCCAATAAAAAACGAAAACGGCGAAGTCTCCCTCTAATAAAATAACCCACTTTCTTGGTACTTGATTTATTTAGAACACCAAGGTAGGAAAGCTTGCTCAAATATTTTGGTATTAAAAGTTTTCTCTACAATCTATTCACATAATTATTCCCCTTGAAAGTACAAATATAATAAAAGTTTTCCAGTGGAGTAACTCTGTTTGGACAGCCGGGCAATTCTCTCAATAGAAGAGAACAGACAAAAAAATATTTGGGTGGCTGAAAAGTAGTTGTTTGCCTCCTCCCCCTTTTACTTAAAATCATAAAATCATATTATCACAAAGTCTGATGGATATGATGCTTAGCAGTCCTGAAACTTATTGGAAAAGGCTGCTGTTCCAGAACATGATGATCAGTTAATGTTATATGATTATACTTTTAAAATATCAGTGGAACAACATAGAATTTATATATGTATTTTCTCTATCTTCATGTATCCCATTACTCTGCTTTATGTCTCAAACTATAAATTTTAATAAAACATTGAATTTTGGATATGTAGCCAGGCACTATGTAGTTTTAAAAAGTCTTTTCTGTTGCGGGAGAGAGAGAGAGAGAGAGAGAGAGAGAGAGAGAGAGAGAGAGAGAGAGAGAGAGAGAGGAGAGACAG
>NW_022900943.1:24258252-24373952 GCF_012274545.1 Fukomys damarensis | reverse complement strand
GGATATGTAGCCAGGCACTATGTAGTTTTAAAAAGTCTTTTCTGTTGCGGGAGAGAGAGAGAGAGAGAGAGAGAGAGAGAGAGAGAGAGAGAGAGAGAGAGAATTAGAGGTCACCCAGAGGTGAGAGTTCTTCTGTCACTGAAAAACACACAGTGTAATAAATAATGGCATCATTAAAAACTGTCATTTTTGCAAAGTATGGTAATTGCTCCTCAGATCCCCTACACATCTCCCTGTGAACCTGCATCCGTGCGCCACACTGGAAACTGTCTTCTCCTCTGCCCGCCTCTAGCCGCTTATCTGTTCGTTACTGTCATGTGTGAGCGGGTTTCTGACACACCAGGTGTGTGGTGTCATTGGCCTGACGTCTGTTCCGAATGCAGACATTTACACTCGTGAGTATTAAAGCAATAGAGCTTTGTATGACAACGAAAAGCTAACTGCAGAAATGCAAAAAGCCTTCCGAGCACATCTTGGCTTGTTCGTGGGGGGAGAAACTCTAACTAATTAGCTCCAGCGCTTCTAATCCAAAGGAGCAGAAATAATTAAAGTAACTGCAGCAGCCTGTACCACGCAGCGGCAGCCCTGGCAGGGCGGCGTGTTAGAAGATCCTGATGTAACCCTGGGGAACTGGATACAGAAAACCTTTTCATTCTTTTTTCTTGTCCTTTTTTTTTTCCACAAAAATACATTACAGAAAAATTAAAATATTCGAATCACATTTTTAAATAGAAATGAAAATATATTAATTAAGAAAAGAAGGCAGATTTCTTCAGCTCATACCAACTTATGAGAAAATAACAGCAAAAAATTAGGGCACTTTATGTTAGAAAATGAATTTTTGAGGGCAAATTTGAAAAGTATCGCTTATCTGTTTAATTTTTATTAATTGTTATTATTATTCTTTTTGCAGTACCGGGGATTGGACCCACATGCACTCTGCCACTAGCTACAACCTGGCCCTTTTTATTTTTACTTCCAGTCAGAGTCTCACTAAGTAGCCCAGACAGGCCTGGGAATCTTCATTGTTCTGCTTCAAGTATCCAAGTAGCTGGATTGCTGGTGGGTACCGCCGTGCCCAGCCGGCAGTGGGCGTTGAGTCTAGGTGGGTCAGGCACTGCCCCTGCCTGGGTGGGAGTCCTCGATGCTGACGGCGGCCCCCGCAGAGGCGGTGTGAATGACTGTGTGCCGGTGGGGATCTGCCTTACAGAGTCCCCTGTGCCCACCAGCGTTGTGTCACCGTAACAGATATCTGAGATAATCAACTTACAAAAGGAACAGTCTCGTTTGGCCCACGTGGAGTTGTGCTCTGTGGTTGGTCGGCACCGTGGCTTTGGGGAGGGCGGCAGCACATCAGGGCAGCGAGCTTGTGGGTGGACAGCACTGCTTAGCCCATGGCAGGGCACAAAAACGAGGAAGAAATAAGTAAGGGTCTGGGGTCCCATTAGCTCCTTCAAGGGCACAGCGTGATGACCAGAAGACTCCTCATGAGGCTGCTCTTCTTAAAGGTTCAACTACCTCCCAGTAGTGTCCCCCTGGGGACTATGCCTTTGTCACACAGACCTTTCGGCACACTTAAGAACCAAACCGCGGCAGCCCCTGTGCACCTAATTCTAGGAGTCACTCGCGCTGGTGACCACAGTAGACCAGAGCTGCACACGCCCTGGGAGTATACAGACACCTCCAGAACACCCAAGCCTCTGTGTCTGCTCAAAGATGGGCAGATTCTTTCTCAGCATGTCCCATCCACGTGCTTAGTAGAGGACCCTGAAAGTGCATCTCTGGAAGGGAGGGGAAAGACATGTAAATCGAAGTCCAAAGGGAATGGCGGAATTGTTATGTTTTTCCCCAGTTGTTGATGAAGTTCACATAAAACGTCCTATGCAGACCTCTAGTGCAGGCCATATATGTACTGACTGTGTTAAATTCAACACCGTGTATAGAAGGCATATTTCTTTATATAGATGAGAAAGTGAAAAGCAGGAAGCATGTCTGAGTGTTCTGCTCAATAAGATCTAAGTCAGAATCTGTGGCTATTTCTCAGTTGTTATAAATGGGTTCTGACTTCATTTGCCACCAGGTCAAACACTTAGGTACATGTGCAAAAAAGCACTCAGATAACATTAGGCTGTCAAGATTAAGAGAAAGAAAAAATCAAAAGTACATAAGAAAAGCCAAGTGAAGGCTACAATCCTCTCTTTTCTTCCAGTCATCGTTCCGATACTGAGACAGCCCTTGGAGGTATCAATGGTTAGCCTTAAATTTATGCTAGGTCCCCTGAGAACATTTTCTTTCTTCATCTATAGCATAGAAGGTTCTGTTTGGATCATGCCAGGGTGGTAGGTAATAGCTTTGTGTGGTCTGAGATGATTTGTTTAGTGATGTTCTCCTCTCCCTCCTCCTGCGAGACAAAAATAAAAAACAAAAAAAGATGTCACAAACTGCATGGGACAAGGGGCAGGGGCTTGCAGGAGAGGATAGGGCAGTAGCAGGGGAGAACAACAGCACGAAAGGTGGCAGAGAGATCATTTTCTTTCCCTAATCCCCATCTGCGGCCACAACTGCCACAGACTCAGAATCTGTGTTCTTTTTTGTGCTTTGATTTAATCTCTCAACAAATGTTCAGTCGTGAATTTTTTTTCCCAGGCACATTTCTAAGCGCTGATTCACTTCTGCAAACTAAACCCAAAGACATAATCTGACCAGTCGCACTCCAGGACCTGATCTTGTCATAAACCCAGCAAAAAGGAGCTCTCCCCTCCTGCGCATCCCTCCCTGCCTCTTTCTCTCTCTCTTTTCTGTTTTTATTTTCTTTTAAACCTCCTTGCTTTTTTGTCCTAGTGTCTCAAGATTCTTATTTTATTTTTTAGATAGGGTCTTTCTGTGTATCCCAGGCTGGTCTTGAACTCTGAGATCGCCCTGCCTCAGTCTCCTGAGCACCGGAATTACAGGTGTGCACCACCACACCCAGCTCTTTATGAGTTATTTTTTATTATTTAAGTTTTCAAATGTACACCAGCACAAAGGCTAAAGAGGACACCACATGCTCATCTCCTGCTTTAAAAAAGTATCCACATATTTGTGAAAAGGGGTAAATTTAAATACTTAAACTTTGATGAGAGCACTTACATAAACCTTATTCTATTTAATTTGTCAGCAGTCTATTTAATTATTTAAGCTTTACTACACATTTCCTGCATTTTGTGAACTAAAAGAGACATCGATTGTATATTCTCATCACAAGCAACGTATGAAGTTCTAATTCCTTAGAAATCTAATCTCCCTTGGTACTGGAGATTGAACCCAGGACCTTTTCACTGAGGTGCATCCCTTGCTCTTTTGTTTATTTACTTATTTGATTTTTTGAGACAGGATCACACTAAATTGCTAAATTGCCTGGGCTGGACTTGAACTTTTGATATTCTTGCCTCGGCTTCCTCAGAATGATAGGTTCTTCTTATCTACTGTGTTTTTGTACCTAAACCTTCCCTGCTTCTTGTTATCCAGTGTCATTTATCTCCTTATCTGTAGCCAATAAAAACAATGTAAAGAAAATCTGCTTTTCTTCCTCAGCTGTCATTATAAAAAACACTCTTGGCTTCTCAGTTTGAAGGACACATTTTCTACTCTTTTCTAGCCCTGTTGCTGGTAGTTATGGGAACTCGGCCCAGGACCTGGTCCCTTTCTGGCTGATATCTGTAATGATTTGATGAAACTTTCTATTGCAGAAATAGCCTTTTTCTCAAGAGTTGTGGTTTAACAGATATGAGGGAAGAGGGCATAGGCTACATTAAATTCATCCGAATTGACTACATTTCAGTTTCATTAAGAAAGGAGGCAATTAAATGACCTAATAGTCCTTTCAGTCTTACATTGAAAGTCTTTTGTCTTTTCCTAATTTGTAGGTTTATACTCATCTGCAGAGTCACCAAATGAATTATGAGATTGATGAGAAAATATAAATGCCTGTGTCCCAAATTTGTAGATCCTAAATGCTTTTGCTTTTATACATGACCTGAGGTTCATCTTGCAGAAGCAGCTACTACTGACTCACAGTCTCTTCTTCCTGTTTATTAGCGCACTATTAGAATGTGTCCGGACCACGACAGTGAGCCAGAGCACCTTGCTTGGCAATAGCATGGAATTTTTTGAAGGCATCTAGGTTATTTCCAGAAATTCTACAAACACACACACACACACATACACACACAAGTTGTAAACTCATAGTTGTTGCCAGTAAACTATTAAAAATGGTGGGAATAGAAGCACCCCATTTTTATAAAGTATATGTGTTAATATAGATGCATACTTTTTAAAAAGTGGCATAATAAAAAACATGTTAACAGTTATTTTGGCTTTATTAATTTTTTTCATCTGATTTATGATGGCATATTTTTATCAGAAAATAAAAATAGAGGCTAAAATACAAAATTTCAACTGGAGAGGGAAATCCCCTCACACGGAATGATTTTAGTTTCTTTTTTTCCTTTTAAACTTTCATTTGATACAATATTCTAAGTTCTCAACACCATACTCTCTGGGTCCCAACAAGGTAGTGTGACAAATTTAGAAACTCAGGAAGCCAAGAGCTCTCAAAATCATCTTCAACCAGGAGCCAGTACTAAGAGAGGCACTGTGTTTCTCAACAGTAAGACTTATGAGGCTTAATCCAAGTGCACAGAGCAGATGGGGACTTTTTCCTTTCTTTTTGAGGACCCTGTTGTTCTGGGTACCTCCTCAACTCTCTTGGGTCCTTGTTGCTCACTTGGCTATGGTACCGAGTGTTTTTCCTACCAACCTGGCTTTCCTGGGGACTGTGAGTGGTGTGAATTAAGGACCAACAGGGTCATGAGCAGTAGGAGAGGGTTCTACCCTCCCATCCTGTAGTCATCTGACTCAAAATCCTGGCAACCACACGTGCAGAGAGCCCCTGGAGCATCTGGGTGCTTTTCTGCCCAAATCAAGAGCCAGCTTTCTGGAACAAGGACTCCTCACTGACTTGGAGTGAGTAACTATGGGAAGCACTGGCTTAACACTTCTTTTCCAAGCTTTGCTTTCTTTGGGGATAACATCCTATAAATTTGAGAGACCCCCCCCATTTAAATTGTTGATTTGGAAGGAGGGATTAAGAAGACAAGTTTCTTGCTTTCATATGTGAGGAAAGGGACTCACCAACTTCTGTGAGTTTTATCTATAATATTTTTGAAACATTATATTTCAATTAATTATTTTTAAAAAACTGTTCATAGGATTTTTAAGAAAAAGAAGGTGTGGAGGCTGTGTTGAGGAATGATAGCTAAATTATAGTGGGAGGGACCTATGGTTGAAAGGTTCATTATGGGGCCTTAGAGGTGGAAAGTTAGAAAACAATTCAAAATATCAGCAGCATTCCTTACAACTAGAGAAAACGATCCTAAAATTCATATGGACTCAGAAGACACCCAGAATATCAAAAACAATCCTGGGTCACAGGAGCAAAGCAAGAAGCATCACAATCCCAGATTTGAAGTTCTATCACAAAGCTACTGCTACAAAAACAAACATGTAGATGAGTGGAACAGAATGGAGGATACAGAAACAACCCCAGGCACATTTAGCTACTCAGTCTCTGCAAAAGGAGTCGAAAAGATAGGTTGGAGGAAAGACAGTCTCTTTAATAAATGGTGCTGGGAAAAATAGCTATCCACATGCAGAAGATTAAATCTAGACCCATATCTCTCACTATGCATTAAACAAATCAAAATGGATCAAAGATGTAAATATTAAAGCAGAAACAATCTGGTAGAAGTTAGAAGAGGCAAAACTCTTGAAGACGTAAATGTAAGCAGGGACTTTCTGAACATTGCTGCCACCTCATCTGAGACCCTTGCTGCACAGTGGATCATCCCCTATTACTTGACCCAGCTCCCCAAAACCTGTCCCCACACCACTCTGCACTCTGAGCCCTGTGCTTGCTCTGTGCCCACGGCCACAGTCTTCCGTGGCGGAAAGCTTGAGAATGAACACTTACACTCAGATGTTCAACCTCAATTTGAAGAGTCAATTCCTGTGCGTCCCTCGAGCTCATCTACAAAGCAAATCCATGTGACTTTTTCCTTCCTCCAGGCAGGCAGGAGTCTGCGCCCAGGAGTCTGGGCATCATGGCATCCTCCTGCTGCTGCCCCCAGTTAGTTCTTATCCATGATTACTGATAGGTATAAGGCGCTCAGAAGTATCTGAGATATTTTGAGATCCAGCTTGCCACTTTTGAGGCTCTCTGCAGGCATCAAATGTACCTTCTGGTTGTGATATCTCTTCTGTCTAGTTCAGCATTCTCATTCAGGATGAAATTTCCAGTTATCGTTTTGGATTGTGGCATGATTTCAAAACAGACTCTTTAAAAGGGAACTACATTGCCTTGGTGGGTGATGCATTATGCCAGGGGCATATTATTTGTTGGGCTTGCCAGTCGAGAGGCAGGTTCCTAAGAGCCTGGACACAGGTTTGACATATCTTGATAGGTGTGAGTGGTAAAGGAACATACTATTGGGGTCTGGGGAATGTGGCATCAACTGAGGATGGCAGATGTGGGTAAACAGCATTGGGAAAGGCCATGACTAGGATAGAATGTGACATGTTGGAAGCATGACTGTCAGAGAGAAAGGAGAGAGCATGGAAAAACAGGCAGGTGATGTCAAGGAGAACTCAGAGCTGTGGTCGGCTATGGTGCTGACCTCCCAGGTGATGTATACCTTTTCTCTTTAAAGATGAAGGAATAGGTCAGAATTATGAGGTGTGAGACTTGGATTACATGCTTTGGCTTCACAACCCTCATTGAGCTTCTTTCTTTTTAAAGTAATAATTAGGTTTGGGTTTGGAAGTGACTCTCAAATCTTGCTGGGTTCTCCATGTTTCCTTTTGTATAAGTTGGGGTTTGAATGCAGAGCTATGCCTGGGAATGATGCCTAGAAGAGAAAGCAAATAGGCCAATTTTGGTGCAACAAAAATGCCTAAAGTCTTGATGTATTTATTGTGCATTTTCTCCTTTCTTCTTTGATCTGCATGCCCACTTGTCATGAGGCCGATGACATCACCATGGCAATAGGAAGTGGTTAGTCCAGGCTCTCAGCTCTGGGCTGAGGGTTCTGGGAACAATCCTGGCCCCATCACAGACTCCTCTGACCTGTAAAAATTCTGTTGATCTTCTTACTGTGATTCTCACAAGATTTGGGAGGAGGCATGAGGTAATGTCTACTTAGACCTTTGAGCTTCTCGGAATAACAGCAATTACAGTAATATCAGTAATATGATTTCCTAATGCATTCATTTGTGTTGTAGTGGAATAAATCCCACTTACTTCAATTTCTGTAGGTGCCCCAAGGATGTTTGACTATCTTAATATTGAGATCTGGGGCAAGACTAGAACCCCAAAGAATGCTCAGTCAACTGAGCCAGCGACACATCTCTGAGGTTAGACAAAGAGGCCATGAGAGGAAGGACTGGGAGCTACCTCTGGGGTACTAATAGGAAGGGCGTCATAATTAGCTCGAGAGAATTTGTGACAAACTTTAAATCATGTTGCTTTTCTAAGGATCGATGTCCTAATATTTAAAAAATAGGAGTATTTGAGTTTGGCCATGTGCCCATTGGATGAATTGTTTGCAACAGTGATCCTGTGGTTTTTGTCTATGGTGGACTCTTTGACACAGCTTCTATCCAAATTTAACTCATTATGTTCCTTTATTGGTTCCATTATTGGTCAACCAATACCTAGGTGTTTACAACTTGCTTCTGATTCTGATATCAGCATTTTATACAAATTCCGACAAATATTTAGATTCATTTGTAAAATACCTAGTAGGTTATTAAATAGTGCTTTATCTTTGCTATGCACAAAGAGGAATAAGTCTTTTTAAGTTAAAACAGTCATGACCAGCCTAATCTTTTATTTAGCCCGTGGAGCAGAATTATAATGAAGTTGCCTTTCTAGTTAGCCCTAGAAAGAGAGGCTAAAGCAAATGATGGAAAATGAGGGAAGAGCCATGAGTGTCCACTCTGAAATATTATGAAGATCCTAATTTAGATTATCTGTATTGGAAAGCTTTGCTATGGAATTTTCTAAAATTAGTTGGTTCTTTGGAGGCTTCAAAAGGATGTCAGCATTTCATAAAGGAACTTTAACATATTGAGTTTAACGAGAAAAACAGCATGTGTTCACTTTCAAAGAGGTGACTTTTTTGGTACCGGGGATCGAACTCTGGTCCTTGTGCCTGCAAGGCAGGCAGCGGAACCGCTGAGCTAAATCCCCAGCCCCAAGGTGACTCTTTTATAACTTTTTAAGAGCAGTTACTGTAGTTTGTATTTTGAGAGATATTAACACTAATTGTATCTTTTTTCTGAGCAAGGAAATTATTGAGTTTCATTTATTAAATAATAGAATATAATGCAGAGTGATTACATCCTGCTACCCAAAATGTGACATGAAAATGAATAAGCCCTTACCAAATTGTATGTTTATTTGATTTCACAGCATGCCAGGCATACATGAGAAAAGTCACATAGTTGCTTAAATTAATAATGATGTCTTATATAAGGAAATGACAATCGAATTCTGTGCAACTGCTCCTTAGAATAACATGATCTTTTACTAAAAATATTTATGACTCAGAGATAAAGTTCAAATGAAGTTAAATTGTAGATAATCTTAATAAAATCTCATTTCATCTTCCTTACAACTTACTGGTGGTTTAAAAGAACATTTTAAGATGTTAAATGTAGTTTTTATGTTTATGTTCTCATGTAAAACTTTATGATAAATTTATGATTTTTTCCATTGTATATGAATACAGATATACTTGAAAAGGGTTGAAAAATTCCCCCTTTATTGATCTATTGCAAGCTGAATTACAATGTTTTATTTGAACTTGTTTCAGGATCGAAGCAAACGCTTGGAGAAGGTTCACGTGGTTATTGGACCTAAATCATGCGAGTTGGATGCTCTCATTTCTGCCTTTACATATGCTTACTTTCTAGATAAGGTGAGGGGAAATGATTATGTTTTCTATACTGGGATTGTGTAACTTAAGAAAAAAGATAGCTATCAACTTAAGTTTTATTGTTGCAGGGAATAAAGCATCGTGAGCCATTAATTAACAAATATTTATTAAGTACCTACTATGTCTATATTGCATTGTTCTAGTTACTCCTTACTGACTCTCTTCATAAAATCTTGTTTCAATAAGGGTAAATGTTTTAAAATAAGAATTTAAACTGTTTATCATAGGTAATTACTTTTATGGTAATCGAGGGAACTAACAAAATTAAAGTCAGAATTTCTTATTTTCCTTCATTATCCTTGGATAGATTTACCCTTGGAATAGGAAAATACATGCAGAATAACTAGTGCAAACATTACATGGCATACAGAGTATAGAGTCTGAAATTTTCAAAGACAGAGGTATTACATGTCAGATCTACATTGCACAAGTACTTGTTTGATCTTGCCTTTTAGTCCTGACACTAAGATCCTTTTCACTTAGTGATAATCTGCCTTGAGTGAACTACTTCTACCCATGAAGAACAGATACACCTATACAAGTGTAAAACAGCTTCAATAAATTGTTTTTAAATTTTTCCCCCACAAAGTTCATCAGCCCATATCATAAGCTTTCTTGCCTTAAAAATCTAAAAATGTATATTATAAATCTTTGTGTGATATTTTCAAAACTTTCACACAATTTTTAATTTTCCAGAGCCTGGTTTGTTTTATTTCATTTTTTCTTTATCTTTGGCCCCCGATAGTATGCTTAGCTGATCTAGAGCCATTTAAATTCACATGCAAGCTAGTCTTCCAGAATGAGCTGTGGGTGGCAAGAACTGCTTTAAGGCAGCAGCTGACAAAAATGATGGGTAAAATATTCTGATCTCTACATGTGGGCTTTTTATCAGATTTATCTTAAAATCTGTTGAACTTTACAAGGCATATTAATTGGTATGAGGAGATAAATATGCCTGTGTTGAGACGTGCACATTAAGCATTACTCTTAACTGGGTTTTTTGACTCCTAAAATCTTTTTTGTTTGTCCAGCGAACACAGAGTTAACTAAACTCGATTGATATTTAGACTAATAGGGGCATAGAATTGGAAAGAAATTATATAATAATACCAAAACCACCAACAGCTGTGTCTTGCATGAATATAATGACACACAACAAAAGAAGTAGGGGAAGCAACTGTGAGAGATGAAATAAGTAGAGAAAAACAGACGCACGGATCTTCCTTTTTTTCTTTGAAGCCTTGTCATTAAGCACGGAAACAAATGTGGAATGACTGAGGAGTCACTTACTGGGAATTTTGCTGTCTTTTGTGCCTCCATTCACTGGGCTCTGCCCCCTACAAGTGGTCTGCGTCCCATTTAAATTTTTCCTGAGAACCCGGTTTCTCCCTCTCAGAGTATTGACACGCGGGATAAGTACAGGGCTTCGCAGGCTTGCATGTCTGACCCAGTTGAAATCATTTCGTACTCTGATAAGCGAGCCCCATTCTCAGGAGAAACCTGAGGACTTGGCTTCCTCCAAGTCATGTGGCAGAGACCGGGGCACATAGATCTTCGGACTCCGACTTCAAAACAGGTCCTTTAAGGCCACGTGCTCTCAACTCCTGAGTTGATTCCTCTCCCTGAGTCGTTATCGGGAGATAGGACCCTCACTGATTTAGGAAAAATAGCTTAGCATCCACACATCGCTAATGATTATTATGGGACTGTGATTCCTAGCAGTCTCCCAGGTGAGAGGAAAACCACGTGGTGGAAGCAGCTTTGTGCTTCATTTTCTGAAGCGGTGGCTGGTTCATTTATTCCACTCAACAAATACAAAATATTTACTAAGCGCCAACCTGAGCAAAGCAGTCCCAGAGGCCTGGCTTCTTTGTGACACCGAGAGGAGATGAATGACAAAGATGTTGAACTGTAGTAAGCACCACGCTTGTGGCAGACCTGGTGACTAAAGGAGAAGCCCATTTGCTTTATATAGAAACTCGATGTTACCAAACCCTGCATTTTTTCAAAAGTAGTCATTTTGGAGTTTATTATTATCTACTTATAGTAATTTTTAAAAGCGTCTTTCTTCTTAAAAATTCCTGTGTAAACATGAGTTTATTATTGTGTATTTGGAATTCTTTATCTCCTACCCATCTCCTATTTCTGCCACTTACTGCACATTTTTTTCTAGGAGGTTCTTGAACATGAGCTTTTTAAAATTGTACAAGAAATCAGTGGCAATCACTACCTGTTAGTTTGTGGGCCAAATCTAGCTCCTAAATGCATTTTCAGTGTCCTACATTGTAGTTTGTGTTTCTGAAACTTGACTGTAAAAGTTCAACATCACAGGTAATACCTCGAAATCTGGATTTTCGTAGTAAGGGGAACATTGGATTGCAGCAGGTTTACATTTTTACAAGTGAGCGACAGGCTGGATCCATTTAGATGTGGAGTTAGGTGCCTTCCCGTGTCCCCATAGTCCCCACTTGGTCGGCCTCAGTCATTCTAATTTTCTGTGGTCCCATAAACACATGTGAGGGTGTTACCCCTAAACATGAATGCGATGGAGAGACTGAGATTCAGTATTAGCGTTACAGGTAAAAGAAAAACCACTTGATTGGTTTTGTCATTGTTTTTGTTGCTGCTGTTACTGTTTTGTTTTATTATGGAGGTGCTGACGTGAGACAAGTAAGCTTGAGAAGTCTCAAGAAGTTAGAAAACATCAAGGGTCTCTGCTGGTGCACAATCCTCAACTAATTGGGTTCAGGAAAATCTGGTGGTGAACTGCTTAGTGCAGCCAAAGGACTCGCATTCCCTTTACCAGTCACCCTCAGTCAGCCAGAAAGGTAGTCAGTTGTCTCTTCCCTCCAGCTCTTTAGAATGACTCCATCCAATTTTCTCTTGGTAGGTCAGCCCACCTGGGGTTCTGTGTTTACCAGTGCTGAATATCCCACGGACTGAATTCAGCTACTTCACTGAGACCAGGTTTATATTAGAAGCGCTGAATATCTCTGAATCCTTCCACATATTTCGAGATGAAGTTAATCTGCATCAGCTCAATGATGAAGGGAAGTTATCTATAACACTTGTTGGTAGCAACGTCCTGGCAAGGTAAGAGTCACTGTGAAGCTTTGGCAGTTTGGCCCCTTAGTGGAGGGTCTTCTGGGCAGTTGTCACTTTGTTCAGGATTGTTGCGCTTTAGGGAGATGTATTAAAAGCAGAGGATGTTCAGAGGAAAGGAAATTTATTTTCTTCATTTGAAACAAAATTGGGCTGTGCCAATTGTCTGTTTCTACTTTTGCATTTAAAATACAGCATTCTTAAGTGGAAAGTTTTTGCAAAATTAACCAAAATTATAATTTAAAACATTTTTGTATAGCAATACAATAATTCTATGGATTAATGCTGAAAATAGGAAATGCAAATGGAAATCAAACACTAGATAAAATTCAAAATTTCTTAAAAGAGAAATCTCCATAGTGAAATGGAAATATATGTAGAGCTGGACCATGAGAATCATTTGGTGATTGGTTTGTGCACTCATGTTATTTTAGGGTCACTTTATGAAACTTGTTGTAGTTCAAGCTCCTTATTTTATGGACAGGAAACCAGAAGCCAGGTGTTACACATGATTTGCCCTTATGTAGTTAATGAAAGATTTCAAATTAGAACTGGGATCTTCTGTATCCTTCAATAAGTGCTGAAGAGTGTTAACTGGGGCAGGAATCTAAAGGTTAATCAAGAGGAATAAGACGAATCTGCCTTCAATGACCACACAAAGGTGTCCTTGGGTTAAGCTGTCTGCTAGTACTGCCTGAAGGGGACTCATGATTCACCTGCATGGTCTGAGCTGTTCCTTCTTTGCACAGTTTGCCAATTTGCTAATTGTTGATGACCTCCCCAGTGGACACTGACATTAGTGTCTATGAAATGAGAACTGTTTTATTTAATCATTTTAAATTGAACTTTGAAAATACATTTAGGCCACTGTGGAAATCAATATGGAGATACCTCAAAGAACTAGGACTAGAGGTTCCAGTTGACCCAGCCATCCCTCTGCTGGGTATCTTTCCAAAAGAATTAAAAGAACCATACCAGAGTGATATATGTGCATCCATGTTTATAGCGGCACAGTTTGTAATAGCTAAGACTTGGAAACAGCCCATTTGCCTATCAGTCGGAGACTGGAAAAAGAAGATGTGGTTTTTCTATAAAATGGAATACTACTCAGCCATAAAGAATGAGAAATTAGAGTCATTCATAGGAAAATTGATGCATATTGAGGCATACTGTTAAGTGAAATACATAAGTCACACATGTGTAAATACTGAATAGTTTCTCTGGTGTGAAAAACTATAATGGTACATAAGATCCTAATGGTATAATTGACAATGAGTAATAGGAAGAAAAGGGTTAAAGGTGTAGGAAAAGTAGGAAGGGTAGGGGAAAGGAAATAAGGGAAAAGAAAAAAATGAGAAAATAAAAAAATGGAAATAAAGTTTTAGTAAATAGGGAAGAGAGGAAGAGGTGAAGGAAGGGCAGGGGTATGGGGAAAAAATGAGAACCAAGATCTGTCATGTAAAGGCACAAGATCCCAATGACGAATGTAACTGTACTGTATACCTAAAATGTACCAATAAACTCAATGAGGAAAAAAAAAGAAAATACATTTAGGAATGAATACATTATATTTATATTATATTATACACTATATTTTTTACAATATATATTTAGATATGGTAACATTATAATATGACTTATACAATTCATTTAATTATATTTTTTGCAAATAGTCTGCCTATGTGGGGCTGCTTTTATCCCTATGCTATACGAAACAAAGGAAATTCTTTCCAATAATGTTTCCCGATCAGTCAACAAGTGGTTGGAAGTTATTGGTAGGTGTTTTGGACCGACTTCAGTTTTTATTTTTATTTTATTAGTCAGCTGTCTGTCACTGTAATGAAATACCCGACACAGGAAGTAAAAAGAGATTTATTTTGGCTCATTTGTTCTGGAGTTTGAAGCTTGGGATGTGGTGCGGGTGGCCTATCAGCAAGTGTGGAGCAAGAGGGTCACATCTCTTGCCAGAAGCAGAGAGGCTGAGAGGTCAGGGTCCCACAGTTCCCCTAGGGACACCCCCCATGCCCTAAGCACCTCCCACTGGGCTCCACCTCTTAAAGTGCCATTCCACCTCCCCACGCCTGCACCTTAGGGACCATGCTTTCATACGCAGACCTTTGGGAGAAGCTGAAGTCATGCCAGAGCAATAGCATTCATGTCCAGGATAATCATGCTGGACTACATTTATACATTAACTTTCCCAAACCAACTCATTCAAGTAGACATGGGCAAAGACAATGTAAAACAACTAAAGTTGTGAACTATGGAATGAGTGCATCAATCAAAACCTGAGAGTTTTGTGACCGATTAAAAATAGAAACATTCATGCTGGTTTTCAAAACTGAAATTGTGAACTTTAGCTTTAGGATTGTTTATAAAATAGAACACTTTTTAAAAATTAATTGAGATTCTTAAATCTTTTATTGTCACTAATTTGTTTTGGACAGAATGAATAAAGTTGATTTTAACCAGAATTTTCTTCCTGCTTTTGATAAACACCACCTCTATATCGTATTTAAGGATTGATGGTAGAAATAAATAAGCCCAGTAATATTTTTTTCTACATCATAGTTTCTGGATATACAAGATTTTGGAGCTAGATCATCAGAGTTAATGTATAACTAACTCTCCACCTGCTGGTTGTGTGACCTCAAACAAATTTCTTAGCTATTTTGTGCCTCAGTTTCCCCATCTGTAAATTGGAGATTTTATTGGAACCTATTTCATGGACAATTTTATCACATAAAATATGATGACACGAGCAGTGTGTGCAATAGCGTCTGGCCTATACTGGAAGTCAGTACGTGTTGGCTATTATTTCCCAACAGTGAAAAAAGAGATTGAGTTTGTTATGTCTTGTGTCTAAATGTCCCTCTAAAGTCTCATGTGGTCAAAGTGGGGCTTTTTCAGAGGTGGCTGCATCTAGACTGTGTGATGCTGGGATCAACGATGTTGATTACTAAATTAGTCCATTGATCAGTCTGGCATAGTTCTGAGTAGGATTAAAGGTGCCCCATCCCTGGGTGTGAGTGCTACCCACCCTAAGGGCAGATAGTTTGGATAAAATATAAAGGACAGAAAGAGGGCTAGTGTCACTGACTGCTGCTTTGCTTGCTTACTGCCTTCTGCCTGCCCTGCTTTGCCATGAGCTGTTTCTCCTCTGCAGTGCCCCTCTGCCATGCCACCCTGCCTTGGAGCCAGCCAACTATGAACTGAAACTTGTACAAACTGTGAGCCAAGTAAACTTTTCCTCCCTTAACTAGTGCATTATTTTGTCTCTGCAATGAGAAAAGTAACTAAGACAGAGTTGCTAAGTTATGAAGACATTCTGGGACTCTTAAGGGCAGTAACTGGTTGAAAAGAAATGTGAAAAGAAATGGACTAGTAGGGCTGTACTCTGCAGAGTCATACGAGGTTAGTAATATATTTGGATATGGAGAAGAAATTATTTTTTCAGGAACAGAGACCAAATAATTCCAAAAAGTGAGAAAATGCACCCTCACCACAGGCACTTTCCTCTTCTCCTCCTCCATTTGCTTTACAGTGAGGACAAAGCATTGGAATCAGCAATTGTCAAAGTCATTAACCCAGTTGAGCAGAACGGTGCGGAGTTGGAGTTCCAAGAGTCTTCCTCATCCCTTGTGCTGAAAGAGCTTCTCCAGGAGGCTCCGGAGCTCCTCACCGAGCAGCTGGCTCAGCTCCTCAGAGGTGAGTGACGGCGCTTCTTATTAAATACTGGAAGGCTTAATGGAGTGGCTCACGACCTGCCCATGCGGAAAGAGTGCGATCCATTCTTGGGTTAACAACCCCTTTAAAGACCACAGGAAGCTTCATCAGAGAGGCAGGGAGTAAAGAGTTTGTTAAAGAGTAGCATTATATTGAATATTAAAGATGTGCATTTAAAAAATAGGCACAAAGGGCCTTGCTGTTTCACTAGACAGGAATATTAAATGGAGCTGCTGCACCCCTGTTGGAGAGCCAGAGTAGCTCCTCTGGCTGTTGTAACTGCTTCCAGGGGTAATTGTGTCCTGTGATAGCATGAATATGGAGCAGAATTTCCTATGACCACCTAGAAACATCTCCTGATACTCAGACATGCTTGGTTTATGTAATACTCTTTGGATGGCAGATACACACTTGCATTTCAATAATATTGGATCGAGTGCGTCAAAGTCAGACGTTACCTCCTTTCATTGTCATCTTGTAACATAGTCATTCCCTCTTCACTCTTTGTTAAGAGTCAGTATTGTGAGTGCTGTCATCAATTATAGAACCTCAGGATATATGAGTTTCACAACCATGAATTTAACCAGCCTCATATTGAAAACTTTAAAAAAAATTTACCTCTGTAAGCGAACAGGTACGGACTTGTTTCTTGTTACTGCTGTCTAAGCAATGACATATACCAACTATTTACCTGATGCTGTCATTGTAGTCGGTATTATAAATAGTCTAGGGATGACCTGAAGTACACAGGACATTCACAAGTTATGTACTAATAGTATGACATCTTTCACATGGGACTTGAGCATCCCCAGATTTTGGTAGCCTAGGACTCCTAGAATCAATCCGCCACAGACACTGAGGAATGACTGTATTCTGCTAATCCTTTCTCGTATCCATCGGTGGAGCCCACTGCTTTCAGAGAGTAGTTATCAAGCTAGAAATCCTCAGTTGACTTTGCTGCCACAAAATAACCACAGAAGTCTAGTTATTTCCTCCTAGAAGACATTGTTTTGGTTTTATAATGAAGCTTTTCCCCTCAATAATTCATTTTGACCTGGGAGAGGTATTTAATAAGGGAAAATGAGAAGCAGTGAGGAACAGACTGAAAGAATTTGAAAAAGGAAAATCTGTATGTTGATTCAACTCGTCTAGGGACTCTTTCCTTCATTTCTTCTGTCTTTACCATGACTTGGAAGGGAGAAGTTCCAAGAGTTCTATACTGCCCATAAAAGTTTCAGAACTCATGACCCTAGTAACTTTTCTTGAATGTTTCTATTTCAATAGATATCAGCAAAAATGCTGTATGAGAAATAGTGCCTTCATCAAATCTGAGTAAGCACAATCATTTCCCTTTGTGACAGAGAAGGAAAACAAATGTAATTGGGAATCTCAGCCAACAGGAAAGGTGTTTGATGGTGTGAGTGTGTGGTACAGGCAAGAACTAGGGAACATTTTGTTTAAATATCTTGCAAGCTAAGGAGTTCGGTCTATTATCAAAAATATGTGTATTATTTAGTAGGAAAAAAGCTGAATAGCTCATTACCATGATTTTTTTATAAATAGTAAAAGAATATAAAAATATTTATCATTAGTGCAAAGACATGGCTTTGTTGGAAGATGATGGTGATGGTTAGATTTAGAAGAGAGGTAGACCATTTTGCCAGTTTGCAGAGCTACCAAGGCATAAAGTTATGAGAGTGAGTGTTTTGTTTTGCTTAACATCAGAGATCTCTTATGAAGTGAGCCTTCATGTGGCACTGGGAAGCTGACAGGATGTGTGGCCATCACTTTCTTGTTGTCTAAAATTGGAGTATGAGAGGATAAAAGTGTGAAGATGCTCAACCTGTGAAGACGGCCACTCTGGGTGCTGTTATGAAAGAGCCTGATTCTCTTAAGCCTAGGAGGTAAAAGAACCTGGGGGCTTATTACAGTGGGAAGGGCTCTGGAGACCTTGCACCAAAGTGCATCTGTTTGTGCACATGTGTACAGGCACAGGGAGAGGAGGCGCAACATCATGAACAGTTTTGACCAGCAGAGACTGAGGGATGGTGATCCAAAAATCTGACTTTAAGACAATGACCCAAATATTCAGTCATGGAATTTCAGTGCAATAACCCAATTTTTTAAAGTTCCAGACACTTTAGTATGTACACACTGAAGTCAAATTTAGATTTCCTACTTTTGCCATCATGTATTAGTACTAAATCTAAAAACACCTGTTTTTCTATGTGCCTATAAATGATTCTAGCAGTCTTTATTTTGATAAGATGAGCAGTTCTCTTTCTAAAATATCCTCTTTATAAATAGGTATATTACTTTATATTTTAGGATGATCTAATCTTTGATTGGACATACATTTCTAGAAAGGGAAGGTGTATATATTATATATGTATGTATTATATATTCTTCTAGGTCTTAAAAATACAAAATATTTAAGCCCATTTTTGCCATAAGAAATTTAAGAAAATGCCTGTTTTTGACGACATAAGATTAGATTTCTATGACTGAGACTTAGAAGAGTCTTTAAAAGCATCATATTAGACATGAAGAATAATAAATTTACTATGAGTTAAGTAGTTCATGAATTTTACTGTTCTTTCTTGCTTTTCATTTCTAATGTCCTATCCCAGAACATGTCGTGCCGAGACACTCTGATGTGCTATAAGAGAATTTCAGGTGGGCTGAGAAATTGATTCCCCCAGTTCTTGGTGAAGACCCAACCCTTTAGTTCCCTGGGTCTCCAAACCTGTTTTAATTCCAGTTTCCCCTTTTCTGTGAGGGCCCTGCAGGCCACCCAGTTACTCAAGCCACAGTGAGGGAGTTGTACTTGAGGCTTTACTTTTTCTTCCCTTTCGCACTGACCCATTAGCAAGTCCTGCTGAGTCCACATACAGAACCTATCCATCTTTCCCATAATGGCTATTAGTGGCCCAACTCAAGCTGCCATTTCTGTCTCTCCTATGTAGCTGCCTGCTTTATTTTTTCCCATAAAACACAGTGCCTATGAAATAGCCATAATGACCTTTTAAAGATGTGAATCGGGCCATGTCAATCCCCTGCTTGTGACCCATCACATTCCAAGTCTAAGCATTGTAGCCTGCCAAACTTGCAGCGTTTTCTTTCTTCTGCCCCCTTGAACATCGTCTGATCTTCCTGTGCTGTGTTCCAGGCACAGGGCCTTTCAGTTTTCCAAATATTCCAATCTCTTTCCATTCTCAAAGATTTACATAAAGCGTTTGCTCTGTATGGAAGGCTTATTCCTGTCTACTCTCTCTTTGTGTCTAGCTCTCGGTTCTTTCTGCCTCCTTCTCTTCTCTAGCGATAGAATGTGAGCTTTATGAGAGAAGAGACCTGGTGTGCTGTGTGCTTCATTAGTGTCTCTGATTCCTAGAGCCACTCCCGGCACTCAGTAGACAAACAGTAAAGACTGTCACGGAATGAGTTTTGCAAAACTGTTTCTATGCTCTGTTTTCATGACTGCATTGATTTGGTTAGTGCGATGTCATTTCAATTTCCATTAGATTGCAGCACATTCCTCTAATTTTTTTTGTGACTAAAATTTGGACATTGTTTCTTAAGTAACAAACCCATCTTTTAAAAATTTTGTTAGGCTTTTAGAAATCTTGGTAGAATCTGTTTTAGTATTTTGCAAGATTTTTTTGTTTGTTTTATTTTTCTGTATTTTGAGATAGTGTCTTACTGTGTAGTTCAGATTGGTCTTTAACTCACAGAGATCCTCCTGCCTCAGCCTACTGAGTGCTGAGATTACAGGCATGCCTCAATGTGCATGGCAAGAACTTATTTTTATTTTTATATTTTGATTGCCATTATACATATTTGTAAATGTATGTGCATAATTCAATCCTTTGTGTCATATAGGACATACATAGAAAAAATTAAAATATATCCGTATGAACATTAAACAATTCAGTAATTCATCACAAAGAAACACCCTTTTAACAATTGCCCAGATAAAGACATTTAACAAGATCATTTTGGGCCTCTTTCTGGCACTACTAACTCACCCTTTAATTAATGGTAGGTAATCAGTATTCCAATTTTTATGGCACATACTTCTTGCTTTTCTTTGTACTTTTACCACCCTGGTGTGTATACCTCATAACATTACTCATGGATTTTTGCTTGGTTTGACTCTGACACAAATGATACTCCTGTCCTAGATTAATATAGTATACTAAATGTAGTGTCTACTTGCTCTGGTCAGTTTCCTATCAGTCTAAAATTATTTATTTTATGCTTCATGCCTTCTTTCTTGCATAGAATATTTGAGATGGCTTTATAAGTATACATAACATACAATAAAGCGAGCCAAGAAAAAGAAAAGTAGTAGAGAAAAGAGTAAGATGAAGATATAATGATACAACTGGAGGTGTCAAATAGCACTGTTTGAAGTTTTGGGTATGAGCTTCTGGAGGCAAATGAAGGCATAGCCGTGTGATAAAAAGAAGCATTGATAGTGTGGCTGAAACAAGCACGGATACGTGTCTCATTTTACGAAGACACAGCTAAGTCTAAGTTTTTGCCTTTGCATCGCTTCTCTCTGACAGACACCCGGCAATGCCGTTGAATCCCCGGCTCTGCCCCTTGTCACATGCAGCAGGGGCTTACAGGGTTACACAGTGAGTCGGAGGCTTCCGGCTCCGTGGTCAGTGCCTGTGGATTCCCTTCTCATCTCTGTTCTGTGCTCAGCTTGGCCTCTAGTCAGATAACCTTGTTTTCTCTTCCAGATTTCTTTTCTACACATACTCATGTTTTTCGCTAGTTGCAGGAAATACCTATTTAAATGGAATTTTTCTCCAAATGCAGGGAATACAGATTTAATTTACAATTATTAAATTTGAAACTTTTTATGCCTACAACTTACCGCTGTAACTATCTATCAAGGTGTTTGCATTAGGGTGTACCATTTTCTTCAAACACTCGGGTGGAACCTGATTACTGTGAAGGTTGTTCGAAGATCATTTGTACTCCAGTTAAAAGGCCAGCACCAACACATTCTTTGATAATCTCCTCTGTCACTATATCCTTTGGGCCCTGTGGGACTCAAAGGGTGAAAACGAGAGGCCTTGTGTTTTAGGCCTTGTGGAGGACTTAGCAAAGTTGAAATAATTTGCCTTGTTTAACCTCCTCTCCCTTCATTCCCCTCCTCCCCCTTCCCGCCCCTCCTCTCCCCTTTCCGTTAGAGCTGTCACTATTAACTGACTGAATTCCAGAAGTATTAAGGTAGACCCCTCAGCTCATCCTGCTAAGGAGCCTGTTAATCTTGCCTTCCCTGCTATCAGATTTCCCCTATCTACAAAATAAATAGTCTTGGGCCTGGGATTTAGCTCAGTGGTTCTGCCGCCTGCCTAGCAAGAGCAAGGACTCAAGTTCGACCCCCAGTACAAAAAAAAAAAGAAATATATATATATGTGTGTGTGTGTGTGTGTGTGTGTGTGTGTGTGTGTGTATCAAAATAAACAGTCTTCTCTTTCATTCTACCTTATGGGAAAGGTGATTTGAATTGCCATAGGAAGTTATGCTCCTTTGAAGCATTTTCTAATGGCATACATTTCATGAATCAGATCCCCTGTGCAGGAAACACCACGTTTACCGAGAGACTCTGCAATCAAAGTCCAGTGCAACTGGTCTCTCTAGTCAAACCTGCAGATTAGGTCCTTTGCTGAGCTCGTGTCTGGGTCTCCCATGCCATGGATCTGTGGTTTCAATCTCCTGCATACAAACTGAAGCCTTGTTGAACTTAACAAAGGTGCCACTGAAGATGTGGCAAAAGGAAGGGGCTGCCACACTTTTCCACCCCTTGGGTTTATATCACTGATATCTCCGATCCCTGTGACACTTGCCAGTTTGGGTTCTGCTGGTACACAGAAGTGGCCAGCTTTTCTTGCCATCCTAGTTACTCAACTCCCTGTTCTGCACGTCTGCCTCCATTCCTTGAGGTGGAACTCAGCTATTTCCTAGGTAAGCTTCCTTCCTGTCTATTGGAGCATCTTCTGCACAAACTTCTTTCTTGGGCACTTGATCTCCAGCCCTGTGAAATTCCTCTACCTTTCCTTAAGGGTTTCTGACACAACAGGAGCATTCTTTTCTTTTTCTTCAGCACCCTCCATGGTTCCAGCCGAATAGGGGAATACATTTTCTTAAGCTTCCTGCAGTGGGTAGGGCTTCTTGTTACCTTACTTCAAACTTAGAAATGTCAGGATACAAATCATTAACATCCATTCTCTTCTGGAAAAAGCACACATTTATGTAGCATTATTTTCTATTTATGTAGGAAATTATCTGTGTTAGAATAGAAAATGCTCATGTGGATATGATCATAAATGATCCTGAATTTTGGAAATCAGTCAGAATTTGTTTTGTTCCTTTCCCTCCCATCTGTCTGTGCTCTTTAAATAATTTTTAATATTTTATCTATCTTTCTCATTTCTTTTTTACCCCCTTTCCCATTTTTCCCCCTCTCCTATGTGATTCTAAGATATTTTTGTTATTTCTAAACATGATATAACTCAAGCATACTGAAAAGTCACGTTATATACACTGCCAGGATGATCGAAAGTTGCTGCTTCATTATATCCTGGATTTGTGCCCAAAGCAAACATTTATAAACCCAACAGAGACCTGAACCTGTGTTCTTTTTATTTCCCCAGAGATGTATACTGGAAGATTACTGCCGGATTTAAAAACCATTAAATTGCTGAATCATCACATTGGTGTGTGTGTGTGTGTGTGTGTGTGTGTGTGTGTGTGTGTGTTTCCAGGAATCATCTGGCAATGAGATTCCAGCCATTGATTACCAGACACACTTTGATCAAGACCACACTTTGCCCCAATGGCTTTGATGTTTATTTGCTTGACAGCAGCCACAAGATGAAGAGTGGAAAAAATTAACAGTAATTGTTCTTGATTTTGGATTAAATGAAAAAACTATACTTTAGGATTTAAAAACAAACAAACTCCTTTCTGTTGATAATTTCATTTGACCTTTATGAAGAATAGTTGCTTGCTATTTTAGTAGCCTGGATTAACAGCTTCAAAAAGATCCTTTTAAGGAGGTCAAATAGGAAAGGAACACAGCCAATTTTCCCCCTTCCTTGCCCTGAGTGAATCATCACTTTCCTGAAATGGTTGCAAAGTCCAGAGGGAATTTCCTCGCCTGCTTTGCTTAGGAAGATGTTGGGGTAGGGAAAAGAAATGACTGTTTCTGCTAAATATAAAAGCAAGATGATTCCTCAACCTGACTTATTTCTTCTGCCATACAATAATAAACCTTATTCTTAAATACAGACATTTTAAATATATAACAGTAAACAATTGAATAATATGCTTTTTATACCTTTTCAGAAAAAAGCTAAATTGTATTTCCTTTTTCTTCTTGTTCTCCTTTCTCCCTTTGTTATTTGTTCTATAATTTTTCTGTTTCCCTATGACAAAGAAATCAGTCCTGAGTAAAACAATGAAAGAAGCTGAAGTCCCTTCTTTTCTGCTTAAGAATTTATTATGCAGAATATTCCTTAATTGTGCTGTTTTCCTGAAACAACTTTTGACTCTGCTAGACCATGTTTAATATTAATATACTGCATTACTTTTGGCAAGAGATCCTTCACATCCCTCATCTTTTGAACAAAAAATATTGCGATTGATTTTGTTTTAATAGAATGCAACGCTCGTAATTATTTATTAGACTTATTTACTTTGTTGCTTGCTGCTCATTCTGCCCACTCCTTGTTAGCCTATGAATAGTTCAGATATTTTGGGGTTCAAGTTTGTGGATTTAAGTGTTTCTTTTGTTCTGAAGAATTTGGTGGAAGTTATGTCAGTACTCGCTAAGAAATAAGTTTGAATGTGCTGACAGGTGTCTTTGATGGCTCTCCATCCTGATACTAATATGCAACTGAGTGTGTGTCTACTAAATAATTTTCTAATGTGAAGTAGAAAAATTGACCATATAGATGAGTTCCTGTGATGAAGTTTGGCCATAGCTTTTCTCATCTAGAGAAATCAACTCAGTGGAAGCATCTTTTGAGTTAGCTTTTCCTAATGATGATGATATGTTATCCCCTTTTGGTCAAGTCAGTCTTAGCCATAATCCAATGTCTTTTTTCACTTCTACTCTGTGTAATGTAGTATCACTTAGGTTTATTTTGAATAATATTTTTTATATTTAAAAATTAAGATGTCCAAATCAAAGAAAATAGATCCTTCTTTTGACTATAAGCCAAGCACATTTTGGTCAAATGTATGCATCAGTATTTTGTATTTCAACACTACTGCATTTAACTTTTAAGTTTGATTTTGTTTATTTGTAATTATTTATAGAAATAAAAACTGTTGTATTATGCAGCACATTTTAAAAAATTTGTTATTGTAATTCATTCAGAAATTGTTTGAGGTTTTTGTATATCAAACATTTCATGTATAAGGAAAGTTTTAATTCATCTTCTTTCTTTCCATTTTTCATTCCCTTTTAAGGTTTTTGCTTTCCTTGTTGGTCTTTGGCTATAATTAACAGTGTCAAATAGGAAAAGTAATAGGAGACATTCTGATCTCATTTCTAATTTAAAGTGAAAATCTTTTGGCATTTCACAAATACCCATATGAATTTTTTCTGTCTTTATTTAGTTTTTACAAGGGCCATTCATCAACTTAAATTCATTATTGTCTTCTCTTTCTACTTAGCTGAGATTTTATAATGATTAAATCTTGGATTTTGTGAAGTTTGGTGTGACATTTGTTGAAGTGATCCTACGATTTTTCTCCTTTATTCTATTATTATAGTGAATTGTATTGACTAATTTTGGGGGGAAAGTACTAGGAATTGAACTCAGGGTCTTCACACTGAGCTATATTTCTAGCCCTTATTTTTTTGTTTGTTTGTTTGTTTTGAGACGGTATCTTCCTAAGTTGCTAAGTTGCCAAGGCTGAGCCCAAACTTGCTATCCTGCCTCAGCCTCCCAGAGTGCTGAGATTTATAAATGTGTGTCCCCACTCCCAACTCAAATGCATCTTTAAGTATTATCCTTAATAATATTTAAGTATTGTTATCCTTTGATTCCTGGGGGAGTCTCTATTAGTGGCCATACAAAGTCTTCTTACATCTTCTTAAATTTCACTTGAGACTAGTTTAAATTTTTCTTGCATCTATATTTATGATAGAGTTTTCTGTAATTCTTCTTTCTTCTAATGTCCCTGTCTATCATGTATTGGTATCAAAATAATATCTGGATTTATAAAACATGTTGGGAAATGTTCTCTTCTTCTATCCTTTGGAAGAATTATTGTGAAAATATTATATTTCTTTTCCACTGTGACTGTTTCTCTCTCTTCCTCCAGATTTGTCAGCTTTTAATTTTTATATTTAGAAGCTGTTAGTAGAAGTACACACAAATTTAGAATTGATATGCCTTTGTCAGGTTTGACCCTTTAATAAGAAATATTTATCTTAATATCATGTGTTTCTTCTTGTTTTGTAGTCTGCTTAGTCTGATAGTGTATTATTTCTTGTGGTTGGTATTTTAATGTTATATCTTTTTATTCTTTTATTTTCAGCCTTTCAATCTCATATTTAAGGTTTGCTCTTGGAAACAGTACATTATGATTTCTAAAATTCAGTTTGATAATTTTAATTGAAGTATCTTGTCTCTTTACATTTATTGTAATTGCTATTATGTTTAAATTTACATTTATCATTTTCTACTTTTCTTCTAATTCACTTACTTTTTCTTCATCTCCTTTCATTTATTCACTGTAACTATACTGTCGATGTTTTTATTACATTTCCCCCATTATCTTTTTAGTTATTAATTCTTTTATAAAAATTATTTTATTAGTATAATAACATTTACAACATGCAATTTAAATATCATATAAACTCATCTTATTACCATTCCCTGTGTGATAGTTTAGATTAAGACTGTCTTCCCTCAACGCCTCAGGTATTCAAAAGCTGGGCTTTTGGAAGCTGACTGGATCATGGGAAAGCTGTACTTAGCAGTGGATTAATCCTCCGATGGATTCAGAGCTGACTGTGCTCTTAGGGGCTAGAGGCTGGTTAGAAGAGTCAGGTCTCTGGAGGCATGACCCAGAGGCAGGATTGTTCCTTCACTCTGCTTCCTGGTCATCATGACATAAGCAGCTTTCTTATGCCAGGCCCTTCCAGTGTGCTCTTCCTGCCCTGGAGCCAACTGATTATGGACTGAAACATCTAAAAACTGTGAGCCCAAATAAACCTATAAACCTCTCTTCTTTTAACCTGTAGTGTTGAATATTTTGTCCCAGCAACAAGAAAATGACTAAGATATACTTTGATACCAGGAGTGGGGTTGTTCTGATGACTTACCTGATCAAGGAGTTAGAAAGGATTGAAAGTGATTGGTGAGAGGAGTTTGTAAAGGTTTGGAGATGCCAGCTAACGAAACCCTAGAATTCTATAATCTAAGCTTGCCTGGTCAGAGCTCAAAAGATCAGAATGGTGATAAAAATGTAGACAATAAAAGCCAAACTCAGAAGGTTTCAGTTAGGAACAAGGACTTCATTGGCCATTGGGCTAGAGGTTATGTGTGTTATACGCTGGCAGGATATTTGTCTACATTTTGCCCATGTCATGAGACTTTGCAAGGGATTGAGTGAGCTAAATAATTTGGTGGAAGAAATTTCAAGGAAGCCTATCATTCAAGCTGTGAACTGGATACTTCTGGCTGCTTTCAGGGAGGTTTACAGTGAGAATCAGGAGCAAAAATCCAATTGAAAACTTTAGAGTTTCACCAGGAAGGAAGAACCTGAACATGTGAAGCAAAGGAGAATGTGATTGCTGAAAAAAAAATTCGTATTAAAAAGAAACCAAGTATTTTTCATCAGAACAACAGTACAGATGGCTTAAGTGCATCTCAGAAATCAGCAGACTCTACTTTTTACTGGATCAAGGATGTAAAAGGGTAAAGGTAAACTCCTTTGAAAGATTGCTTTGAGAAGAGAGCTCCAGGGTGCCGTACTCCAGAAGGCCACCTAGGGAACTGCTTCCTTGGCATTTGGTTTACAGTACTCAGCCATTCAAGTGCTCCGAGGTCTTTGCAGCCACCATCCAAGGAGTCCTGGGTACTGCTTGAGGTCGTGGCCGGCCTTGACATCATCCATGTGGTTCTGGATTTATAGGCATGCTGAATGCAAGACTTGTGGGGTCAGGGAGGATTCCATCCAGATTTTAGAAGAAGGCATGGAAAGCCAGGGAGTGTGCCACTGAAAGGATAGTGAAACTGTGAGAGTGAAGCCAAAACTTCAGTGGAAACCACAGGAAGTTAGAGAAACCAGATACATGGAATGTCTGCTAAGGAAAACTGCAGGGAGTGAGTGGATCTGCCCCAAGAGAGAAGCCATGAGTACTGTAACTGGCAGTGCTATAGGGGCAGGTCTACCCAGGCTCTTTAGAGGTCACACCTCACCATAACGTATCCCAAGTGCGGGACCTGCAGCTAAGGGATTTAATGTTTTCCCTAATATGTTTTGTTCTTGCTTTGTTCTAATTTTTAAATATCCTTACGTCTTCCTTTTATATGTAGAAAGTACTTACCTTTCTTTTTGATTTTTCCAGAGGCTCATGGCTATGAGTTTGCCTTGGGTTTCAGAAGGCACTTTGGAGTTGGATCTTTCAGTTATGCCAAAACTATTGAAACCTGAATGATTCTTAGAGATGGACTAAATGTATTTTGCATAAAAAGATGGAGATAGGTCTTTTGGGGACCAGAGGTGGAATGTTATGGTTTAGATCAAAATATCCCACCAAATTCTTAGATGTGTAGAAAGTGACTAGATCATAGGGGCACTACAGCTGGCTTGCTGTTAGGAGGTGGAGCTTACTTGACAGAGGCAAGTCACTGGAAGTGTGTCCTGGAAGAGTACATCTTCTTCCTTAGCTTCCTCATCCTCCCTACCTTTTCTACTTCCTGGACACCAAGACAGGAGCAGCTTTCTTCTGTCAGCTCCTTCTACGATGTCCTTTCAGTTTGGAGCCAGCTGACCATGGACTGAAAATATGAGGCAAAATAAGCCCTTTCTCTTTTAAATTGTGGGTATTGGGTATTTTGCCCCAGAGGTGAGAAAGTGACTAAGGGAAAATGACTATGACACTAACAATCTAACAACCTGAGAACTTTGTCTCTGCTTAGTTCCTTCTGCAATTTGTTACTATTGAACTGTATTTTAATTATATATTTAAAACTTTATAATATATTGTAAGTGTTTTATATAATTGTTTATATATTCTTACCTACATGTTTACATTGTCCAATGTTCTGTCTTTCTTGCCTCTTTTTTTTTTTTTTTTTGACCACCTGGAATAATTGTCTTTAGCCTTTAAATTTCTTACTGTTTATTTTCTTTCTTTCTTTCTTTCTTTCTTTCTTTCTTTCTTTCTTTCTTTCTTTCTTTCTTTCTTTCTTTCTTTCTTTCCTTTCTTTCTTTCTTTCTTCCTTCCTTCCTTCCTTCCTTCCTTCCTGCCTTCTTTTTTTTTGTACCGGGGATTGAACTCAGCACCTTGTGTTTGTGAGGCAGGCAGCAGCACCACTGAGCTAAATCCCCAGCCCTTAATGTATATTTTTTTCTTCTAGCTTTTTTCTGAAAATGTCTTTTTATTTTGCCTTCATGTTTCATTCAATAAAAAATTCTTAGAATGGCAGTTACTGTGCAACAGCATTTTAAAGATTCAATTCCATTGTCTTCTGACTTTCATCACTTTAATTGAGAAGTCAGTCTCAATTTCTTATAGCACTTTGGCTGCAATGCCTCTTTTCTTGGATTGATTTAAGTTTTTGCTGTGTAACTTTTAACAGTTTTACTATTGTGTAGCAATTTTAGTATCATGTACATACTGATGTATTTCTTGTGTCTTTACTGGTTTTAGTTCATAGTTTTCTTGTGAGAATAACATCGTTTACCAATTTGGAAAGTCACCACAACCACTGCCTTTTCAGTTTCAGCCCATTCTCTTCCCTTCCCAATAAAGGACAAAAGGACATGACATTACTGTACATACATTCAAACTGTCAACATGTCCTTTACCTCTCATCCACTCATCTCTACATTTTTCATCGTTTTTTACTCTGCGCTTCTGTATGGATATTTTTCTGATACAGTTTCCATTGCACCTGTGTTTCCTTCTGTATATCTAATCTGCTACAAACATATTTTTATGTTTTTAAATTCAGTCATTAAATTCAGTTTTAAACTTTTTATGTGGTTATTTTATTTATAGATTCAAATTCTCTACTGCAATTCTCCTGCCAATTTTTTTGTTGTTGTTACCTCTGGCTCTTTCCTTTCTTTACTTCTGTAGTTTTTACTCTAGGCTTTCTAGTAGTCATTTTGTGTTTTTTCCTTCACACTCAATAATTCTGAAAATTATACAGGAAAGTGCAGAGAGTATAAGGCCATGAATGATGGAATCCTTTTGCTGTGGTGAGGCCTTAGTTTTGCAGTTCAAAGGAGATAGAAACATGGCAGGTAAATTAAGTCTATAGTTTGTTTGAAGAGATTAAAATGAAGATTTCAATCTTAGTGAAGATTAGCCTCTCTCTGTTGCACTCTTCTCTATGGGCAGGAGTTGGCAAACTTTTTCTCATGAAGACCAGATAGTAAACACTTTAGACCTTGTGGACTTGTAGTCCCTGTGGCAACTGCTCAGCTCTATGTTTATAGCATTGAAACATTCAGGAACAGTGTAAATTAGTTGGTGTGAGTGTGCTCTGATAATACTTTGTCTATAAAAACCAGAAATTAGCTAACCTTGACCTCCGGACTATAGTTTACCAATTCCCATGCTAGGGTGTAGTATGCCATCTCAAAACCCAGATATGTAACTAAGATTTCTTCTGTGCAGAAAGCCTAAACTCCTGTCTTTGTTCTCAAAGTCTTGTGAAATTATTGTTAGCTCTGCTACACTTCTCAGCCTATTAGCTTACTACAGTTTGTGAATTAACAAATATCTTGAGGGGAAAAGCATCACCAAATGTTGTGTTCACTTCTCTGTACTCACCTTTTCTCCAGAATCTTAGCTTCTAAGACTATCATCTGTGAAACTTCCTGATGCTCTTGCATATTTATTGTTCCTGTTGTCATTTTTTTTGCCTGTTTGTTTTAGTAGTATTAAGGATTGAACCCAATACGTGTTAGGTTAGTACTCTACCAGCTATATCTTTAAGCCTTGTTATTGCTCCATATAACATTTTTCCTTTTTTCTGTTACAAATAGTCTATCCAAACCAGAAACAGATGAAGTGTCTTTTCTGAAGTTTAAATTAACCTTGGCTTTAATAGAAAGTGGAAAAGTCACCTTTATATTTTGGATTTGATGCCAGAAGTTGTTAGACTACATGGTATATACTCAAATTCAGTTGGCTACCCTCTATACCCTTAAATGATCATTTGAACTGAGTACACATTTCTCTGCATGTGAAGCTGTTCTTCTCTTTTTTTGTTGTTGTTGTTCTTATAAAAAATAAACTTCTTAATGACTCCCCCAATATTCCTTTTTTGTTGTTGCTTTTGTTTTAAGACAGAGTCTTCCTATGTAATTTAGGCAGGCCTTGGACTCACTATGTAGCCCAGGCTGATAAGCACCTTGACCTAACAGAGATCCTCCTGCCTCAGCCTCCCAAGTGCTGGGATTATAGGCCTGTGCCACCACGCCCAGCACCAACATTCCTTTTCTAATTTATTCTTTACATGATATTCAGAGTAAGTCTCATAAAACATAAATTTGAGCCTGTTACTTCTCCTTAAAATTGATGTTTGGGAAGGTCCTTCATGATGTGGACTTTATCTACCTCTCCAGACTAATTTTTAAACGTGTCTCCCTAAAACCATATTAACAAATTACTTTGTAATCTAAACTTTTGCTTTACACCCAGTTTGTGAATCTTTATAATTAGGTAATAGCAAATTCTTCTGAAATTATGTATGGTCCTTGAAAGTTCAGAAACAAGTTTCGGGTTAACCACTTTGTCAGATTACTTAGTCGTTTGTGATGGAATTATATAGTGATTTGGTTGTGAAAAGGAGGAAGTGTGTATTTAAAATCAGTAATACAACGAATGGAGAAAATAGTCTGTGTAACCTCTTAAAACGAATCTTGAAGAATACATTTCTACATAGTTTACACTCATTTTCATTTTGAGAGCATTTAAAACCTACATGTGCTGGGCGTGATGGTACACACCTGTAATCACAGCACTCGGGAGGCTGAGGCAGGAGGATCATTGTGAGTTCAAAACCACCCTGGGCTACATAGTGAGTTCCAGGTCAGTCTCAACTACATAGTGAGACCCTGTCTGAAAACAAACAAACAAACCAAAAACCTACATGTATCATGTTTGTGTGTTTGCATGGGTGGTTTGAGAAAGCTGTCTAGGAACTCTGGGCCATAAACATGCTAGGGCCAGATATGCTGCAGAGATTGATGCCTGCAGCACAGGAGAGCTGATTTCCTGGCACTGTCTCCCGGCTGGCTGGAAAACTCAGGGGCAATTTTGTTCATGCCTTTCAGGCAGCATCCTTTTCAAGTGGATGACTATGGATCCAGAGAAGATCTCAGAGATGCAGGAGGATATTCTGTCCATCCTGGAAGAGAAGTTTCCTAACTTGCCTCCAAGAGAGGACATCATCAGAGTCCTGCAGGACACCCACTCCAGTGCACATGGTGAGTGGCTCTGTCCGCAGTGCTCTGTCTGCTTTGAGTAGGGGTGTTTCCCACAAAATTGCTTGTGGAAGGTTTTTCAGGTTCATGGTGTTTGTTCATCAGAAAACAGCCATCCTGTTCCATGCCTCTCCTCCAAGGCCCTGGTGTCTGGTTGTGGTGAATTCTTGAGTTAATGTATATCCCAGATACATCATTACCTGCAATCCTTGTGTTGATGGAGTTCTATTATGAGAATATGGCAGGAGCAATGTCAAGCACAATGGGATTTTGTAAATCAGTTAATCCTAGAAAGAAATGAGAGAGATGAAGCTGGTGAAATTATTTTCTAAGTGTACATTTTATCAGAGCAGTGAATATCCTGGGTCAACTGTTTCATAACACATAGATATGGTTCATCAGATGCCTACTTTACACGGGTCCTGATGGTATAATTCTGCAAGGATGATCTTCCTGAGTCCTCATATCCTGCAGTCAGGTGCCTTTTGATCCTCATTTTCCAAATGAGAATACTGGGCATAGAAAGACTTTTTTGCTTTCCTAACAGCAAACACACAGCCAGTGAGTAGACAGACCTGGATCCTGACCCAGGCCATCTATCTTTAAGGTGCAAGCATTAAATGACATGATTTTCTCCTTTACTTTGGTATTCCCCGGGAGCAAAGCAGTTTACTGGGAGGTGATCCCAGACAACAGCGATGAGAATGGAGTGCTTTATCAAGCACATCAGCTTCGTGGGAGCAGAGCTGAATCCCACTAGGAACCCAGAGAGGCTGTAACACTGCCCTTCCAGGTGATCCCACCTAAAGGGCACAGTGATGTGCAAGGATGTGTTCACTATAACCCCAAGGGCTGTGGTTACATTTCCAGGAAGTAGGGTGATGCTAGACTGGTAACTTGAGATCAGCCAAAGTAGGAGTGTGCCATCACTAAATCTGTCAAACATCGCGAAGCAGATCAGGTTTTATTGGCTGTCAGACAGCATTAATTCCCCAAAGTAGGTTCTGGTGGCCAAAGAAAGGTTTCAAGAAAAGATACAGGTGCTGATGGCCCAGCATTGTGCTGGACACTCTGAGGAGGGGGAACCCGAGGAAGTGAGAGCAGGGCACACACAGTGCCCACCACGCCTCTACTTATCTGTGCGCATAGTGCGTGTGTGTGGGCATGTAGCTTTAAATGCTTAATGTCACAATACACCTTATAAATCCCTGTATGCTGCAGTAGGAAAACGGGTGGTCTTTTGATTAGCTAGTCAAAGAAAAATGTTTAGTACCTGCCTGTTCCCCGACACTGCTGTGATGGACAGTGTTCCAAGTTGGAGCAGGCGGTCAACTTAGACGTCTTCACAGGCATCTTGGGAGGTTATGTGTGCTCTACTAAGCTCTGTTGTGGATCTTCTTCCAGGATGGGAGGCCTATTCAGACGTAATAATGTAGTGTGATAATTACAGGCTGAGCCAGACCTTTCCCTCATTTGCTGAGGTAGATTTCATGAAGTTCTCTGGTCAGCTGACTGTGACTATGCAGTTTTGAGTCATTCAGCCATTTCTCCCATCAATTAAGGAATTCTAGGATCCTTTTTGGCAGAGCCCATCACAAGCCTTGCCAATTCAATCGTGATAGCTTCATGGACCACATTTATAAGTATGTTTTGAATAAAATTATGCTATAAATTATAAAGTTATAGGAGCTCACCTAAGTGCACCCTAAAAGCACATTTTGGACTCATTTTTATGGTTATACTCGCTTTTCTTCATTTTACCACCCTCCACCTGTTCCCTTCCTCCACTTCCTGTGGTGGATCTTGGACCTTGAGAGGCAGGACCCTGAGTATTTCACTTTCTGGGCTCCCATGACACTTGCTTCCGTTGGATTTGGCCACTGGGGGCAGTTAGCAGCCCAGGGAAAGTTGTTAGAGGGAAGGAGAGGAACACAGCTGTAGCACTTCCTCCCTGTTTCCTGCCTGCTTTGGTGATAAGTTTCTGGTGTTCAGATCCTCTTCTCCAACCTCAGCTCTCTCCTTCCTTTGTCCCCTTGCTAGTCTCTGAATACCTCACCATCTTTGATTTGCTTTATTCAGTCCTGCTCAGATCTCTGTGAGGAAGCTGCCATTATGGAACCTTTGTCTGCACCATGAGTGGGGAATTCTCTTTCCTCCTGGATCTTACTGATGCAGATATTGTCCCAAATGCGGTCATTGTCTTGGTTTGTGTGTGTTTCCTATGGATAAAAGTGATATTAAAGTATAAAATAATGAAATTAATATAGCAATTTCTTTAAATAATATCTTGATATTATAAAAAAAGTTTCCCAAGTATAACAGTTTTCCCCCTGTTGTCCACAGGTTTAAGTACTGAGCAAACAATGTTGAGAGACCTGAAGGAACTGTCAGATGGAGAAATAAAAGTGGCCATCAGTGCTGTGGACATGAACCTTGAGGTAAGGGGGATACTTTTTCAGCAATGACAGATTTGCAAACTGCAGTCTGAGCACCTGCAATACAACTTTCTCTACAGCGTAAGTCACTGTTAGTCTTTTGCTGGGAACGCTTCATTGTGGCATAATTGACTTGGAGTGGAGGTTATTATTTGAAATAAAAATACTCTGCTAAGTTGATGAAAATGCTAAACCCACATTCGCAGGATGTGTGCTCTTTCATTCATCTCAGTAAAACCGAGCCTAAAACACAGTCACATTTATCTGTGTGCTCAGACTGTTCTAGTAGCGGTGATATGTGACTGGGTCTACTTCAACGTTTTCCCTTTACTGAAAAATTGTCTTCGGCCTTTGTAAACTATTTGGACACATACTGTTTTCATAGTCAATGGTGATGACTCAAATATCAGGAGGGACCCTCCTTCTAATCTATTAAGTGAATGACTCCATGTGAATGCTGTTCTTGTCTTTGTGTTTTTCCTTGGTAAATTATCTTCTGTCTACTTTGAGGGTTTTCAATGACTTGTATGTTAATCTTAATTAACCCAACTAATAGGAGCTGTATTTTATAGAGGCACATGTGTGCCTTTGCAGAAGTCTGCATTTCTTTACCCTTCTGCTGCCTTGGTCAAGCTGCCTGTCTTTAGTGGAGGCACCTAGCTCTTGCCTCAAGTGTACGGGACACAGTTTTCTGTGTAGCGATATGTCTTTTGATTTTTAGAATTGTATATTACTATTCTCTGTTCTCATGATGATGGTGACTATGTGAACATGTACATTTCTGGGAAACAAGAGGTGTGTATAATGAGGTCCACACCCCAGCACACCCTACAGCAAGCCAGGAGCTCTTCTCCTTGATCTCTTTGTAAAATTTATTTTTGACTGAGTAACATTGTAATTCAGCTCATAGATCTCTGTGAGTACCAAGAGGTGGACTGTTGTCATGTTATGCAGAGTCTCATAGCTTACAGAGCTCATTTTTATTGTATTCAGTTGGTAGAGTGACTCAACTGTTTCTAGGGATTCTCAGATTGGTAAATGCTGCCTATAATTAGGTATGGATGTGAATCAAGACAAGAAATACATGCAGTTTGAGCTGTGGTAGCTAGATAAACACCTTCAATTAGAAATCTACTTTGTGCCTTGAAACCCAAGGAAAACATGGATCTTGCAAGGGTCAGTAGCTCTGAGAATCATTTCTACTAGTTCAAGCCTAAGGGTTTTCATCTTCCTTCTCCCTCCCCAGTCTCACTTCATTTAATAGCATCTTATTAGGTTTTAAATGCCTTGTTTGGAATTCCTCTCTAAATTAACGCAGAACATCTTGTAATTGCTTAGGGAACTGTCTGTAGTTAGCAAATTATTTTAAGGCTATTCATATTATAGAGTTACTGTAGCTTTAATGTACCTTCATTTATATTATGGCGATATACAAATAGCTTTGCCAGATAGGTTAAACTGTGAATGTTTATCAAGCAGAATCAGTGATATAACTACCATCTTAATCCTGGTAGTAATTTACATAAGGGGTCCAGCAATCAATCAGGTGGTTAAGTAACTCTCTGGAAGCTGCTATATGGTATGGTCTTCTGGGAGGAGGACCGAAGGATATTTGTGGGTGTGTGTGTGTGTGTGTGGGTGTGGGTGTGCGCGTGCATGTGTTAAGAAGGATCCACAGTTCAAACTCTAATCAATTGAATGAGAGTTGAATGGGGATATTAAGGGCAGCTGAGAAACAGCGGGAGGACTCCTTAGTAGTATTGGAAAATGCACATTATTTACCCAGTCTGTTGGGTGGAGAAAAATCCCACAGTTAAGGGCAGAATTTGGTTTTCTTTACAGACCACCCAGTCCCTACTCACTTCTGATCCCACTTGAGCATTCTTTTGCATTCCTCACTTCAGCTTAAAAATAATGATAGAATCTATAATTTCATCTTATATATTTTGGAGCAGTTGTATAATTGCCCTTTAAACCTATTTTGTAAATCTTGTCTGTACTGCAAAGCATGACCCACAGGCACTTCATGATAACTCACTTTCTACCACCACCCTCTGAACTCTTACAGGATTTAGTCTAGGTGACAGACTTAGCACTTAAATGTGTGTTGTGTCTCCTGTCAATTTTGAACTTGTTTCATATATTTAACTCCAGTTATATTTTGAGTTAATTGAAGACAATAATGCTATCATCGACATCAGTCTTCCTTCAATTTTTGGCACAGTACTGGACAAAATAGTAGGTGCTTATTAAACATAAATATTTATGTTACTACATATTCATGATCTCAGTTTGCTCCCGTGATATATAATTTTTATCCTTTTGATTTTAAATTTTAAAAATGCCTCCCTGAGCATCTAGAACAACCTACTTCCCTTCCAATTTGTTTTTTTCAGACACGACTGAAAGCTGACATCAGAAAGACAAAAAGTGCCCACATATTTATGGATAGTAACACCCGGCTGTCAGACAATGGTGTGGGCAGCTTTGGGAAGTAATTATCTGTTGAAACCAGAAGAGATCAACCTGAGGAACATCAGGGAAAAGGGAAAGCAGACTTCTTACATTTTCAGTGGTCTGCTGTAATGCTGTAATTTCACACTTCTATATGACATGGCCTCTACTTGACCAAATTAATTTAATTGTCTTGGATTGAAATATTTAGAAAATTAAAAGGATTCATTTCATGCACAGCATGGTCTGCAGAAGAAACCATAGATTTTGATGGTAGAAACCTTAGCCTAGGACAGATAGGTGAACTCTAGCCCTCTACACGATAAGGAGAAAGTTTTCAAACCCTTTGCCTCTCATTTTTATTGAACTATATCTTGCAAAGGATCGTTGTGCCCTAAACAAGGTTGTATAATATTAGTTATGGGATGAACTACTATAAAAAGGGAATTATTCTGGGCTGGGGATTTAGCCGAGTGGTTCCACTGTCTGCTTTGTAAGCACAAAGTCCCAAAGTTCAATCCCCAGTATGGAGAGAGAGACAGAGAGAGAGAGAGAGAGAGAGAGAGAGAGAGAGAGAGAGAGAGAGTTATTCTAATAATGTGGAGTTTCAGTACTTTGCACCATGCATGAAGATGAATTGATGGTGATCTTGAGCAGTGACGGCCTTACTTGAAGTCAGGGCGCAGTTCCTCTCACAGAGGGGATTGTTGGCAGCTAGGGTCATGGGAAAGACACCAAAGTTCCATTTCAAGTCCAGATGCTGTGGGCCTCACAAGTGGAATCCACACTGCTGCTTACTATTGTGCTGACCCTCTGAGCCCTTCTTTTTGCTTGCTGATTTGGCAACCAGAAGCGAATGGATGGTCTCAAAGCACCATCAAAGACCGTTGATGGTCTGGCACTGGAATGAACTTTGCCCTATTCCTTTGGGAACAGAACTGGTAGTGGTTCTACTTCTTGGGCCTGGTTTGTTCCCTGATAAAGCAGTGTGTTGCATGTTAAGGGGAAAGGGAGCATCTAATATGAGGACACTGAAGCACCTGAGGCTACTCATAACAACACCAAATAACAGTTCTTGGGGTGACACTGAATGTTGCTCCATCTCCTTTAAGCATCTCAAAGAAAACTGTGAGTCACTCATATCTTTACAGGAAGGACACTAACCAGGCCCAAGAAGTAGAACCACTACCCGTTCTGTTCCCTTTAACCAGAACATTAGTCATGCTGTCACTGGCTAGTGTGACTTCTTGGCTGTATGTAGGATGAAAATTTAGCGTGAGTTGACTCTTGAGCCTGCCTATAATGTCACCATTATCTACTTTCTTCAGGTTCCTTTGAAGGGGAACATCTCCCTATCAGCTTCTAGGACATTGCTGATCAACTGAGAGGTCTTGCTCAACTTGTATAGAGACCACACACTGGCAAAGTGTAGCTCTTGCAGTGTTAATAGTGCTGGGTATTTAAAGCCAGCAGCCAGTGGATCAATGGTAGAGCCCTTAGTTACCCCTGGGAGCCAGGATCTACCAGCAACTCTTGGGTGCTCATCTGTTGTTCTCTATGGTTCTCCATTGTTCTCTGCTACCTACCAGCTTCTGTTACCAGCCCAGTTACTGGTGCTTTGGCTCAGGCAGCCTTTAGTGTTATCAGCTACTAGAGGACTCGCTCAGCATGCTAAACCGGAGATAGAAATCACAAGTAGGCAAGAATATGGCATCCAGAAGAGGCTTTCTTAAGGCTTACAATGTAGCACAAGGGGGAACAGTACATGGGATGAACCTAAAAAGGGTATGGGAAGGCTGCTTGTAAGGAAACAGTTCAGGCTAACACAGGCATAGGGTCCGACTTTCTGTCTGGTCACGGATAGAGGAAGGACCCCTCCCAGACCTGACTGATGAGGGCTACAGATGGGTGCGACTATCCAGAGGCTGCAGGGTGAAGGCGTCTGGGAGAGACCCATGGCTAAAGCTTGTTCCAGCTAAAACCAGGAGTACCTCATGCAGTGTAACCAGCTAAAAGGCATTTGAGGCAGCCTTTGTTTGAGGCAGTACCTTTCAGGGAGCATCTGGCCCTTCTCTCCTATCCCATAATGGATTAAAGTCCCCTAATAATTTCATCATAACTTATGACATCTATGTCAGTCTTATTTCCAAATACAGTCACATAGCTAGCAGTTCAGACTTCAACATTTGCATTTTAGGGGAACATAATTCAGCCCATGGCAAAATTTTCCAGACAACTTAAAATAATAAAACTTCTAAGACTGTCTATATGACCCTGTTGACTGCTCAGCCCATTTAACCCATTGCTGCCACATTTGATATTTCCAGTGTCTTTCCTGCTAATGAGGGACAATGAGGATTTTCAACTCAGATTTTGTCTCCGTTTAAAGCTAGAATCCAAAGCAATTGTTCAGTAGCTCAGATCTGTTTTCTATCAGGGCTGTGGGCTGCTCTTCTGCTGTGTTCTCAGCCAGGCCCGAGACTCTCTGCTGTGTGAAACCTGGAACAGAGTGCCCTTGGGCTGCATTCTTGTTGTAGAGTGACTCAGACACTAGGCGTCCTGCCCACCACAGAGATGCCTGGCACCTTGGATCTCCACAGAGGGCAAATACTAGCCCTTTCTGTTAGCATTCAGAGCACAGGCCAGCACAAATTCCCAAGATCACTGCTCAGCTCCTCTGTGACGAAAGAGAAAATCATCAAGGCCTCAGTGAGCACAATTAACCCCCTGTAACCGGGGATTGAAATCTGAGCAAACCAAGCTGAAGACCACACTAATTTTAGGTACCAAAGACGATTTCTCATTGTTGGACTTTGAAGTCTGTTGGCAGTCGAGAGGAAAGTGCCTATATTTACCTACTCAGTGATAGAATGCAGTTTCTTTGTGGGTGAGAAGCCTATGCTAATTTGATTAGCACATCGTTCAAAATGTCACACGTTTATACTGAGGTGTTTTGAAAAGAGGAGTTTTCAAAGCCATTCTGCCACTCTACTGGACACGTGAGCACACTGTCCTCCAGGATCTGGATCAGAAGTGCTTCCATTCCCTCTTGGGTCTGTCACCTCTTCCTTGCTGCAACGACAAGGGTTGAAACGTGATGGTGAGAACTCCCTGTGTACCAGACAGTAGAGTGGGAAAGAGCAAGCATTAGCTCGCTTACTCCTCTCAGTAGTTACAGAGGGTAGAGCTGCTGTGCTGACCTCTGTGTCGGCTGTGCTAACTCCAGCACCTTTCACAGATCAACTCCAGATCTCAGAGGCTCAATGCTGAGGCTGTTTATGACTTACTCGTGCAGCAGTTCCATTTGGTGCCCTTGCTAGAGTGGCCAGATATTCAGAGACCATTTGTACCATGCTATTCCCAAGCTCACCCTGCTTTCACCTCCATCCTACCTGACAAAGAAGAAAAGAGCTGGAGGGCCCAGGAAAGGAAGTTTTCATGCGTCTAGTCTGGGCGCTGTTTTATTCTCTCAGTTACATGTTTGCATTTAGCTGGAGAGAGGCAGAGAGATGTTGTCTAGTTTTATTCCCAGGAAGAAGAACCAATTTTTAAAAATATTTTTGTTTGGGGGTATTGAGGTTCGAACTCAGGACCTTGCGCTTGCTAGGCAGGTGGTGGAACCACTGAGTTAAATCCCCAGCCCAAGAAGAACCAATTTGGAGAATAATTAGTGTCCACTATAATCTTCATCTTGGAGGTGAAGCAGTTGGAATCTAGAGATGGTAAAGCTTTTGCTAAGATACATCCGGGACCAAAAGCCTGTATACACTGCTGGGGACATGGCTGTGGTGGCCAGGACTAATTACAGACTGTGAACCCACTCTGGCACACACTAGTAAGTTATCAGGTGTCAGTCTGCCTCAAATTCGATGTGCCAGACAGCCTAGACATCCACAAGCCATCTTTGCTTGCCAGTTTTCTCTTCTCCACTCTCAGTGTTAAATTTTCTTCATCGTCACGTTTTTGCTTCTTTTTAAAAACTTAGTCTGTTTTTTGAACTCTGAACACCGAGTTCAACATGCTGGTAGTGCAGCTAATTACTGCCCCCAATATGAGGAGGGTTCGCAAGATAAGTCAAATGGGTAAACATAAGAGGAGAAAAGCTTATGAGGATTGGATAGGACATAACCACAAAGGAAAGAAAGAGGACTGTCTTTGTGTGTGTCTTTCCTCAGCCTGTCTCAAAAATTCAGGTTCATGTGTATTCTGGATTTTCTGGCTGTATTTTAGCTTTTACAAATATGTTCACAAATGCAGAGCAAGCCGATCAGTGAAAAATTAGGATGCTTATGTTTTTTTTTTAATTGAAATGAAACAGGAACATTTTTAAGGACTGTAGATATTCCAGAGAGCAAACTCCTGAGTAGCTGAGGAGTTAGAAATTCTCAGTTCATATGAGGCTAAGGAATCTAAAGGATTTAAGGCAAGTGGGGAAGATGGATAGGCAAATTCTACATGCAAACCGAATGGTCTGCACAAGGTACGTGAGGTGTAAATTAGAACTGGAAATTAATTTAGAGCTCATAATTCATAGCTTTTGGAGGAAAGTGGAAGGAAGAAAGAGTGAGACATAGGCCAAACAAAATGGGCTTTCGCTCTTACTTGGCTGTCATTGAGTCTCGGACATGAGAGTGTGAGATAACCGGAGTGAAAGAATCGGCAGTCCCTGGATCCGAGATGGTTTTATCGTAGCAGCAGCAGCAGCAGCAGCAGCAGCACTTGGTCTTTGAAAAAACACACCAAACAGCCGAAGCTCACCGTATTTAGAGTCTTTATGATTTATATATAGGCTGCTCCTTCTGAGGATTGCCAAAAGTGTGTCAAAGATACTGTGTTAGCTTTCTGGCATTGTGACAAAATACCTGAGATAAATCAACTTTAAAGGAGGAGGGATGTAGTTTGCTTCATGGGTTACGAACTGTTAGAAATACACCATTGTGCAATGCATCAGTCAGAGGTTTCAGTCCCTGGTTGCTTGGCCACATTGCCCTTGGGCCCGTGACAACACAGCACACCTGGGAAGAGGTCACCTCGTGGCAGCCAGGACGCAGAGAAAGAGGGACGGGTGGCTTCCAGGATTTCCCTCAGCTATGCACTCTCCATGGCCTAATGTCCTCCCACTAAATTCCACTCCACAGGTTCTGCCCACAGGTCCTCCCAGTGCCTCAGGCTGGAGACCAATTCTCCAACATATCGGCCTTTCTGGGACATTTCAGATCTGAACTGTAGCAGACACTAAAGTCTATAAAACCTGCTTACTCAAAAAATGCTTTGTAATGGAATTCTTCTTTTGTATCTTTAGCTGAACTCAGCTTGGAAGCTATTTGGTATTTCCATGGACAACTTTTCTCTATTTTGCCTACCGGTCAGTTTCAAATGGATTTAAATAATTCCCAAAACTTGTTCCATCTAATGGAGCAATGCTTTTTCTGTAAATGGAAATTATCATTTTGCCATAGGAACCAGGTGCTATGATCTGGACATTTGTCACCTCCCACCCAACTCTTATTAAAAGTTAACCCAAATGCAATAGTATTAGGAGGTGGAACCTTTATGAGCTGATTAGTTTGAATTGTGTAATTTAATTTTTATAACAGTTGTGTTCAATTTTCAAATAATGAGTTTGCAAATTTAACGGTCAGCTCTTGCCAACCCTCCCAAGTCAGCTCCGGCCCTGGATATTTGACTCCAGTTCTCAATCTGAGAAGGTACATGCACAAACAGAGGGAAGGAAATCAAGATGGTCATTTTGGAGACCACCTAGTAAGAAAGTAAAATTGCTTCTGATATTCATAGCTGTGTCACTAAGTATCAAACTTTCTTCCATCAAATTTTCTGTTCCTTGTCTGCTGTAGTCTGTCATAAGAAGGGTGCTAGAGTAAAATTCATGTCTTACTGGGCACAAGCATAAGGTCACTAGATCTTTATGGAAATGCCAGTCATTTGCATGGAGTCGAAGTACATCTCTTCATGAGATACTGTAGTTGAAGTGTTCACATTTTTTAGATAAATCAAGCAAATTGTGACATTTTGAAACATCAAAGAGATACAGAACCTTCATCTATGGTTCATAGTTTACTTAGCTGGCTTTGCGCACATCAACTAATGGTATAATTCTAAGTTAATAGTTTTAGCTCAGGTTAAGAGTAGGCTGGTCCACCTGCAGCTGGATTTAAGAGGTCATGGGTTGAGTATTAACATGCACTGAATAATGAATCCTTAGAGTCATCTAAGCTGCCACTGCCTCCCCTGGCTGTCACTGTGCATCCTGGGGGCCCAGGTGTGTAGTTTGAGAGCCTGACTTCCCAGATCATTGATCTCTTTTCTTCACCCAGAGATGAAGTTTTTGCTCTCCAGGGATGTATTCTGGATGCTATCTTTCTTTCTGAGATTTCTCCATCATGGGTTATACTCATAAATTCTGTTTTTTTTCTCTCATTGAGTTTATTGGTACATTTTAGGTATACAGTACAGTTACATTCATCATTGGGAACTCGTACCTTTACATGACAGGTCTTGGTTCTCATTTTTCCCCTTGTCCATGCCCTCCCTTCGCCCCTCCTCCTTCCCCCTTTACAAACACTTTATTTCCATTTTTTCATTTTCTCATATTTTTTGTTATTTTCCCTTATTAGCTTTCCCCTACCTTTCCCACTTTTCCTACACCTTTATCGTCTTTCTTCCTATTTCACGTTGTCCATTATATCATTAGGATCATAAATTCTAATAATACCCTGTGGACCACTTCATGGAATTTCCATCGCTGGGATCACTTTCCATCTTTCCTCTTTAGTAGGCTTTGCACAACATTTTCCTTCCACATATGTCTACAGACTGCTTTCCAGAAATGCTCCTCCAGTCTTCATGCCTGCTTCTCCTGCCTGGGTATTATACTTGCTTGCTGTAACTTTAGTGTTTGTTATTAAAAGCTAACAAGGAGCTGCTCCATGTGTCGTGCAAATGCCTAAGGCTCTCCCTTTGAGTGGGACATTTTTGGTACTTCTGTTACCTTCTTTGGACTTCTTTTCTGAGCTCACCATAACTTTTGAGAAATAGTTATACTACCAGAAGGCATTTTTGGATAAATTCATGTATCACTGCATGTTATATAAACAAAAAATTATATATATATATACATATATGATATGAACTGCGACACCACTGAGCTAAATCCTCTGCCCAAAAATTATATATTTCTTGATCTTTGAGAGTAACAAGCAGGCAATTCTGTTTTATTGGACTGGTTCAGCTGGAGGAGACAAGTTGGCCCTTACTCATGAAAGAAGTGAAGTATCACTGACTATCTTCCTGAGAAATAAGCACCATGAATTGGCAGAATTCAGCTCCTGGCCTGTCATTAATTGCTCTTGAGTATTGGCTGGTATTTAGAAAAGTCATACAAAACCTTTGTTCTAGTCATTTTAATCATCCTATGTAATGACAAATAAAGCAGGAAACAATCTATTGAGTTAACTCATTCTCAGCTGTAGCACTGCTGAGGGAATTAAGAAATGGTATTGCCCTAAAATGTATCTGTGACAGTTTGATGCTTCTTAATAGCACAATGTCTAATTCTCTTCTACATATATCTCCTTATGAGAACGGAAACCCTCAGGACATTGTGGTACGCTAGGATGACTGCTCTTTCATTCTGTAAATACATTTTTTAAAGTATACTATAATGTCATTTTGATGGTTTAATTTCTGGAAGGATTTGGCTAATTACATTTTTAGGAATGTATTCAGACCCGTTTTAGTTGCCTGGAGTTACTTTTAATAGCAGCTGTTGCTTACCTTTTTTCTGGTTAATTTTCACTGTCTCCTGCCTTCAGAGTAATTTTGCTGATTTAGACCTGACCTTGGTTTAAATTAGTTTGACTGTAAAACTCCTGTGAATCATGTGCAATATTTTAGTGGTTAATTACTACATTGTCTCAACTGTCATAGAAAAGTTGGCTGTTCAATTAGGGAAAAAATTATTCCCATTTTTGCGACAAAATCTCTCTTTAAAAGGAGAACTATCAGAGTACATGGTGTTACCGTGCCCCTTTCTCGTGTAAGAACCCTGGGAAATTAATTAGGACTGCTTTTGAGTACACACTCCAGTGAAACCATAAATCTATAACAAATAGCAGTGGCAACTTAAAGAAACGAGGAAGGACAATATATGAGTGTCCTTACTTTCTAGGATAGGTGTCATTTGTGTTGTTCTTAAAGCCGCACTGATTATCAAAGGTGACAGAACAGGCTGTGAAAGAAAAGTGGCTATTATAGGTTAGTGCTGCCGCCTACTGGTAAAAAAGAGAAAACAGTTACAACACTAGAACTAGGATTTGGTTGTTTCCTTTTACTCCTTCCCAAGAAGTTAACGCTTTTTATATTCACATTTTACATTTATAAAATAAATGGTACTCAAGATTCATTGAATATTTATCTTATGTTCATATATATATATATATATATATATATATGCTATTGTCATTGTGTAATCGAACCTCCATGATCACCTTTTGAAATAGGTCTATTATTATGTCCATTTTGTGAGCAAACTTTAAAAGACCCTTTTAGGAAAATATTGGTGACATCAAACATATGTGATTATCTTTGCCTCTCAATGTTTTAGATTAACATCTGTCTTATAATACCATTATGAGGGCCTGGGATTTAGCTCAGTGGTTCTGGCGACTGCCTTGCAAGCACAAGGACCTGAGTTCGATCCTTGGTATCAAAAAAAAAGAATACCATTACACAATCCACTTTTGATGTGTCCTTGGGACACAGGTTGAAAATTAGGGCTAGAATGCAGGCATTCACTTGATTCATCCTCCTAATCGTACACTGACACAGTCACTTACGATCAAACATTTGTTGAACAGCTACTGTGTGCCTGAAGGGTATCAGTGATGGCGAACCTTTTAGACAAGCAGTGCGCTGTGTGTGCCATAGGTTTGCCACCACTGGACTAGGTCCTCTGATGCAAGTTTCTAACCTTCCTATGCTTGAATAACTGGCCATTCTGATTGGCCCTAGTGAACCTTTCGGGATACCAAAGAAACAGAAAGCCTGATTTGGGAGGGGGAGGCAGTTCAGAAAATGCCCCCAGGAGATGGCAATGAAATGAAAATAGGAAAGGTGTAGAAATTGGCTATATCAGTGAGTTTTGTGAGAGGTGAGTGATGGTCTACAGTGACACTACGAAGAACATTCCAGGCACAGGGAGGCATGTGTGCTAAGGTAGAAGGAGAGAGAGCAGTGTCACTGATCCCGAGTCAACAGCACAGAGGAAATGGCCTAATCCTGGATGTTCAGATCCACTCGCCATTTAGCTCTGGAAGGTCTTGGGTGCGATTCATGCTGAACAACGACTGAGAATGGTGTGGCTGGGAGAGTAATGGGTGTACTGAGCACCACGGGGTAGGCTCACATTCTGGACAGCCCGAGGGTGGCAACAGAGATAGGGGTGTGCATTTGGCTGATTGTTGGCTGTGACAGAGAGGGCTGTGGGATCAGGTAATTAGTAAAGCATTTCGGTGTGAGTCCTCCGCCTCCTCCCTGGAGCATCAAGGATGGATAGATTTGAATTTTCTGACTTGATCCAGAGTAAGCCAATTCTGCAGAATGGAACCTGGAATACAGAGATTATTTTTCAGTACTCAGGAGGTGGAGATGGATGGACGGAGACAGACTATAAAGGATAATGTTTGAGTGTCAGACGAGCTAGAAAATAGGCTAAGGTTCAAGTGTTGGTCAAGGGTAGAGTCACAGGAGCCTTGAGAAGAAGCCCAGGGGCAGAGCTGTTGCATTGGAAAAGAATGGGAAGGGTGTGTACAAACCCAGAAGGCACTCGTGCATAGGGTCTCACACAGCATCTGGATGGGACACAGATGTGAAGTTACACAGAATGAGCCCCGTGACTTCACATTTTGAAACCAAGCCAGCTCCTGTTTGTCACTGAGACAGTAACGACATCAAACGTTTTCATCAAATTAGAAATTTAAAACAAAGAAAAACTTTTTAGAAAATGGTAATCCTTCTAATGGAGAAAGTAACAGCCTGACATCAGCATGCTCAGTTGTTTTAATAAATTTCTTTCTGTGCCCAGGCCCCAGAGCATGGAAAGCTCTTGGTTAATTTCTCCCAACTGTGCAGGGAATCGATCTCTAGATTTAAAATCAGACTTCACAGGGCCATTCCCAGTTTCCAACTCTGGATTCTCTGAGCTTGTGAATGTGCCATGAAGAGTGGATCGTCCCTCTTCTCTCACTGCTGCGATCATGAGTGTTTCTATGGACTCGGTCCTATTGCTAACCATGAAATGAATGCACAAGAAACAGTATTAACATGGTTTTGCCACACTGATTTTTGAATCTTAAAGTAAAAAATATAAATACACTGTTTCTCAATATATGACATTTTTTAAATTGATATAATTCTTTATTGTGTGATGGTGTAAAATATGACTTGTTGCTAATCACCATGGAATCCATGAAACCTTGAAAATTGCTAACCCTTGCTGAACAGAAGACAAAATTCAAATCCAGTAAAGAGAGATGCTATGAGGTAATGGTTAAAGGTATGGATCATAACGTTATCATCCAAACTGGGTTGGTGTCTCACAAAGTCAAAGAATGAAATAACAGATGAAGGAGACAGTTCAGAACAAAGTATATTGGAAGTATAAGAGAGACGGCTCCCAACAGTTAGGAGGGGGCCCAAAAGAAGTCCCTCTTTGTCTAGGATTTTTAATACCTTGGTTGCCAGGTCTCTGGCCATAACAGGTGAATGTGGGCTTAGCCTAAAGAGTTTGGGTATGGACTGTCCATGCTCAAATATGTCCTGTACAGAAACAGAGCATGCAGTGGCCATGCACTGCTCACATACTCATTGGCCAGTTAGGAATCGTGGTGGAAATTAGGAAGAACCATGCAGAAGGGAGAAGGGGGACAATCATAGCGGTCACATCACTGTGCCTGTTTTCTGCATTCCTGAACTTACTGCACATTTTCTGCATTCCTGAACTCTGTGGTTTGAGTTTACCCTTAACCCTGAGTACATGTAAGTCTGACAAGCATGGCTCTATCCTAGGTCTTGTCCCTTCCCAATGGTCTCTTTATGAGCTAAATAGCTAAATTACTTCTTATAGTGACCCTGGGTAGGCTGTGACACATCCCAGCTCTCTGATCTTTGGCCAGTTAGTTAGCCTCAGTGTGGTCCATCTGTGATGTGGGACCAGTGGGTTATATGGAGGACTAAATGGGTTAATGTCTGAAAATGGCTAGTATGGTGCTTGGCATGTGCTGAGCCCTTCATAAATGTTAAAATACTCATAGAAAGCAACTGTTTGGAACCACACTGAAAAATGTTTTCTGACCACACATAATTCCACTAATAATAGAGTACCAGTGCATCTTAAAATATTTTTCAAGTGATGACTGAAGAAATATAAAAATATTATTGCTTTTCACATGATTTCTTTTAGAGTAGTGGTTTTAAACTTGAACGTGCATCAGAATCACCTTTGTAAAACACAAGTTGTTCACTGTTTCCTCAGAGTCTCTACTCAATAATTCTAGAGTGGAGCCTGAGAATTTATATCTCTAACAAGTTCATGATAATGTTGATGTCACCAATCCAGGGACAACACTTTGAGAACATTACTAGAATAATTTGATTCAGGCCCCCACTTTCGTGTGCATGAGTAAGTACAGATGCTGAGGAAGGGAACTGATATCATTGAGAATCTTCTGTGTTCTAAAAACCGTGACAGGTGCTTTATATTAGTTATCTCTTAAAATTCATACACAGTTCTTGTGACATAGGCAATTAGATCTATTTTACAAGTGATGAAACCGAGACTCAGTGAAGGAAAATACAACTACCTGAAACCACAGAGTGGTAGTCTGACCCAGGGAATCTGACTGCAGAGTCCTATCCTTTTCTCATTATTTGACATTGGATTAAGAAGAAAATGCTAATGGTTACCATTGATGTTCTGCAGCTGCCTGAGTGAATTAGTAGACTGACTACAGTGCAGAATAAGAGGCAAATAAAACCCAAAACAACAAAACCAAAGAACCCACCTGTTTCAAGGAGCTATCCTGTAAAGCAATCCACACCCAAACCTCAAAAAACAAAACACAACTTAATGTTTCTTATGATTCTACTGGTCTTTCCTGAGCTTACTAGAATTGACTACAAGAATCAGACTACAAGGACCAAGGGCTGGAGTACGGTCTAGGACTAACTGTTGTGGGTGGCCTCACTTGCACACGTTGGGTGTCAGCTGGGCAGTTCTTCTTCCTCTTGGTGTGGTTCTTCATCAGGCAAGGCAGGAGAGGGAAACTATAGGAAAGAAGACTGTTTCCCAGGAGCTGCCACATTAAGTCTGGATGAGAAAAGGAAGGGAAACTTTCCAGAACCTTAGCTTGAATGGTTGAAAAGAACAAATCACCTCAAGAGGAGCCTTTGTTCATGGAACAGCCAAGATTACGGTGGCCTCAAACAAATGAAAATGGAAAAATAAATACTCTACTTTCATTCTCCTTCCCCCTTCCTAACTCTTCCTGAGGCTTTTCTTGGCCAAATCCAGCAGGAATTCCAAGGCCAGAAGTGACTCTGGCTGCTGTCTTTGAAGTCTTTGTGCTGTGCAGTGAGTGGGTGGAGCAGTGTTAGAGACTGATTCTGGACAGAAAATGGAAGGGAACTTGAAGAAGGACTTTGAGTCAGATGATACAGCTGAAGAACCAGGACAAAATGTCACTTCCCAGAGTGATGTGTAAGACCAGGGGTGGTAGTTCATTTTCTGTTGCTATAATTGTATACCACAAACTGTGTCATTTATAAAGAAAACAGGCTGCTTAGCTCGTAGTTCTGGATGCTGGGAAGCCTAGAACATGGCATGAATGTCTGGTCACCATCTGATGAAAGCCTTCTTACATGTGAGTCTTCTGTGTAGGATCTCAAGACAGCACATAGCTTCACATGAAAAGGGAGGCATACAAAAGACAGAGGTAAAGTGACCCTTGTAGTAGTTTCACTCTTAAGAGAACCCATTAATCCATGACTGGATTAGTTCATTCAGAAGGACAGAGGCTTCGTCACCTAATTACCTTTTAAAGGCCCCACCTGCTCCTGCCTCATCTTAACCAATGATGGTGGTTAGCTTTCAACATGAGTTTTGGTGGGGATGTTCAAAACACAGTAGGATATAGATTTGTTTAAAGTATATAAAGTCTAGTTATACACCTTTAAACCTCTCACCATCTTAAAGGGAATAAGGTGGTTGAGATTTGAAGTAGAAAGTGAAGACATTTTTCATGCATGTTTCATGATGTGAACAGGGGCATGGAGACATCAATTGCTCAACTCCAGCCTGGGCATTGGGTTTGGGAAGAACCACTCCCAAAGTGGTCAAGGGGCCACTTGCAGTTGGGGGACATGGTGATCTTGTGCTTTACTTGTGGCTGGAACATCTACAGGGCAAGAACTGTGATAGCTGGCCAGATTGACAGTGAGTCCAGAATGGCCTACTGCATTGAGCAGACTTCACCCCAAGAAAAGTATTGGGGTAGAAGTTACAGGAATGGGTACAGTAAGATAGAGTCAGCCGATGTGTAAGACATGGGTGGTATGAATTTTTCTTCTTAGATCTTGTCCAGGAGAGATGACTTAAAGTAAAAACAAAGCAGATCTTAACTGAGAGATACGAGAGGCAGAGCTAACTTCCCAAGGGCTGGAGAAATGGGAAGTGGAGATTTCTTCCTGATGTCTAGGGACACAGGGAAGCTAGGAGGTTTGCAGGTCATGCATAAGACACAGTGTCAGTGTACACAATAGAGAACAGCAGAGCTCCAATACTTAGACTCTCCAGAAAGTGATAGTGAAGTCAGAGCTTTCCTTCTCTTCCTACCTCATCTCTCTTCCTTGTGCTCCGGCCCAAAGGGAGGCAGAGGCTACAATTGAGATATGAATGAGGAGTAGAAGGGACAAGTCAGAAACAACTGAATAGGAGACTGCATTGCCCTGCACTAGCTGATGACTTTGAGAAGCTCAACTCTATACCAGATTCACGTTTGCCTGGAATATGAGTTGAGCATTTACTACTAAACCAAGAGCTTGTCTTAGGAATTGAAATGTCTGGGGGCTATGTTAACTAAGAAAAATCATGAGGCGTGCTTGAGTTTTTGCATAGGAGCAGGGCAATAACTAGCCCCACAGCATGATTCGACAACTGTACCTTCCAAGTCTTGCCTGTTCTTATTTACACATACTTGTCCTCCCTTAGATGTGGAGGATACATTTCAAAAGTTTGGGCAGATGCCTGAAATCTGGACTAGTACCCAGCCCTGCATATACTGTGTTTTTCTATGTACATACATACCTATGATAAAGTTTAATTTATAAATTTAGGTACAGTGAGAGATTAACAATTAATAATAGAACAATTATGACAATATATTGAATAAAAGTTATGTGGACATGGTTTCTCATCTGAAAACATCATATTGTAATGTGCTATAATCTCACACCATGAGAGCTACAACCATAGAGCATAAAACCACAGATAAGGGAGGCTGACCATAGATTCTGCAGAGAAAAGCTGTTTCCGGTAAATCAGGAAGATGATCTTGTCCCTTTCCCTAATCCACACAGCCTCCCCACCCATGCCAAGTATTTGCTTCTTTGCAAAGTCTTTCTTCTTAAAAACCTTATTGATTCTAACTATATGAAACCTTTAGAATTTAGATGCAGAAAACATTAAGGGAGAGAGAAGACAACGTAATCTTTTTTATGTTCCTGTTTTCTCAGGATATCTCTAGAAGTGGGACATTTTGGCTTTATGAACCACAGGGAATTGATTGGACAGGAAATTACTTGATATAAAAATGTGCTGTTGTCCACATTCATATTAAAAATTATTATGTACAGCACCAAATTTTGTAGTATATTTTTAAGTATGCTGTGCAAGGAGAATGAAAGAAGTTTTCTTCTTTGAAATAGCAAGAACCCTATTAGAACTTTATAATTATTGGTATTTTTTTTCAGACAAATTTAAAATAGTTTCTCTCTGGGATTTAATTGAGGTGAATTTGCAAGTTGAACTTTTGATATTCATCCATTGTTTGATTTTAGCTTTTGAGATTTGCAAACTTTCTCCCGTTTTGTATTCATCTCTGTGTCAGGCACCAAGATGGTCCATAAATTTGTTTTGGTTGCTAGAGAAGCAAGTAAACATGTTAACATTTAATCTTCCAGTAATGGAATTAGAAACAAAAATCTCAGCAACTTACATTGCTGTTCAGAGATATTTTTCTGCTGCCTGTTGTGAGAAGTTAGGGTATGTAAAATAAATGATGTATGGAGCTGTAGGAATGCGACTTTTCCAGACTACCTTATGTCTAAGGAACATTAAACATAGGGTTCTCGTTTAGCAAATAAATAACCATTCATTTCAATGGCTGTATAGTCTGGACTTCCGTGCATATTTTTGCAAAGATAAGGAGAGGCCATTAGGGATTTAATACAAAATAAATCGCCAAGGGGTCTTCTTGTAGTCCTAGTCTTTCTGCCACATGGTGTGTTACTAATGTGCATAAATGGGCTTAAATGAATTTGTTATCTGTATTACATTTGCAGTATGTATATATTTATATATTATTTTTTAATTGTGTTTAAAAATAAAACATTAAATACATCATTTTGGAGAGTTGAGAACGTAGAATACGTAAATCAATCAGCTTCAATTAGTATTAAAAAATGTCAGTATATTAGATTTGCCTGTGGGTGTATTTTCCCCACAGAGTTTAATACATTTTGATTTTATCATCTACGAGGTAGCCATATGGTTAATTTGTCACCTTACAAGAAAAGGCTGCTGCAATCCAAGCTGGATTAATGATATAACGCTTATGCACATTCGAGGAAGCCATGTCTTGGTTGTTTTATTGATGCCCTAGGTCACTTTCTCAATGCTGTCACCACACAGCCCTGATGGCCTCAGCTAAGCAAAGCGCTTCTTTGCTTTACTTTCTTCTTGAGTTACTTTTGCCACATTTGCAGTCACAGAAAGAAAATGGCAGGAAATGTTTAGAATCATATTAAACTATCTCATAATATGTATTACTGTACCCACAAGGTAGTTGCCCTAAGAGTTTATCTTTAGATCTTTTTACTATGATAAATGAAAATTAACAAATTGTAATGTGATCAGATTTGAAAGATGGCCATGATCTTTTTGAGAGTCAATTCTGGAATAATTCCAAATGTTTTTTGATGTGATACTTTAAACTATAATCATTCCTATCAAAAGAAAAGCTTTGGTGCCTGCTCAGTACAAATAGATCTTACTAAAGAAATCATTGTTTTAAGAAATTGAGATGCTGGTTATTTTTCATTATTTTCCACTAGTATTTTTAGCATTTTTTCATTAGTACTTTTTATTAGTGATCTGCTAAGAGATGTTAAATTCTTGTCTCTGTGCTAAATTTTCTACATCTAGTTCATATGCAAAGCATAGATTATGGGATAAATATATATTTTCTAATATTCCTTCTTGCTAATAGCTTTTGTGAGGTGACTATTTTCAGAGTAAAAACTTTGTAAATTGTGTGCAATGTTTTCTTTTCAAGTAGTCTTAATGCAATACTGTCACGAGTAGAAACATCATTCAATAAACATATTTATTAGATAAATATTAGACCTTCCTTAATAGATCTCACTTGTATTTGTTTCTGAAGACAAATGAAATCACTATTTTATAATCAACAATAGAGAGAAGGGCAGTCGGTGAGCATGTGTGTGTAACCTTCGTGTTTGGCTGGCTAGGAAAATATTCGTTACTTTGACTTCCCTCAGTTTGGCCAATTTATCATTCGGGGGTTGTTATTCTTGCTTTTATCACTGCTTTACTGGAGATGCTTATGGGGCATGGGCTTTAGCAGCAGGAGGTGTTTCTTGAAAAATGTTAAGTGTAAAATAGATCTTGTAATTTATTCCTGTTATTCAGTGTTTGTTTCCGCTCCTTGACAGCGTATGCACATTTAGAACTCTGAGACGGATGAAACTCTCCCCTGCTTCTCCCTCGGTCCAGGTGAACAGACTAGCAGGGCTCCCTGCAGAGGCAAATTCTGTGTCTGGAGGGCAGGTGCAGTGCCTTCCTGCTCTGAAGCACTAAGGGATGCAAAAACCATGTAACTTCGTATAGAGATTAGCACTACATTGCCACAATGCAGAACAGCACTTTAGAGGTGATGACTAAAGGTAAAAAAAGAAACATTGGAAAACAGATTTGAATATTTAGATTTTAAAAATTAATTTTATTTTACCACCCATAAGCAACATAAAATGGTATGGACATTATTATTTATCATCCCCAAGTGACCATTATAAATGATCTCATTTGCATTTTGCTTTTCTTTTTCACGTAAATCAGCAGTCCTACCTCAGACAGAAAGAGGGCTAGGATTCTAATACCTGGTGCTCTGATTTCTTGGTCACTGCTGCTGCACATTTCAGACCAGTATTTGTCACATAGGGGACATTGCAAGAACCCAGGTTCTGGGGCAGTGTCCTCACAAATTCTTTTGTTGTTGTTCAACCCTCTAATATATTTCTTTGTGTAAGTCATAATTGAGTATCAATAAGTTACAGACCATGCTAAATAAGTAAGTATTGATTTTAACATAATTGCGACCAATAAAACAGGATTTTATGACAGCTATGAAGATATCTAGAGGGATCAAGCAATTGTTTTGTTTGCTTTCTAATTGGAGTAGAACTTTTACTGCACTGACCATCTGGCTTAATATACTCATGCGTCAAAGTTCTTTAACATCCTGAGAAATACATGCTCTTTCATGAAATTTTATTTCTCCTCTCACACTCTGAGTCTTCCTGTTCAATGTTCCATTCGGGTTCTGTAGTAACCTCAGTTTATGCTCAACTGTGGCAAATATGAGTTTTCACAATGGTCACAATTTTACGACACATTCACTGCTCATGTCTCACTCATTGAAAAATCACTCGTCTTACACTTTTTATCTCATTGTCATATATATGAAGTCTCCTTCTATGGTGACATGGATTGAATTGTGTCTGGCTGTCCCAACAGTTCTTTTCCAAAGTTAGGCACAGGCCTCTCCCAGTCTTGGGCCTTGGAGTCTTACCATTCGCAGTATGTAACAAGAGCTAGAGAAAGTCAAATTCATGGAAAGAGAGGTTCTGTACCTAACCAGACCATCCGTCACAACAGCTCTTTCCTCCTAGATCTCTGCTCCAGCAGCAGAAGGGAAAACGGCAGATACAGATGTGTCTCTGTTAGAGTTGGTGTAAGTCTCTGATAATACTTGGATGCATAATCTTTTAGCCTTTTTCTTTATCTTAAATTCTTCAGAATTGGCCTTATGGCCTGTAACTGTCCACCCATATTTATAGCCCCATTATTCACAGCAACCAAGTGATGAAAACAACTAAAGTGCCCATTCATCGGTGAGCGGATAACCAAAAGGTGGCACAGTGATGTAGTAGAACAGTATTAGCCTTTTAAAGGAAGGAAATCCTGACACGAGCCACCACACTGATGAACTTTACACACACTGTGCTAAGTGAAATAAGTCAATGACAAAATACAAATACTGTATGTTTTTACTTATACATGGCATGCGCAGTGGTGAACTTCACGGAGACAAACAAGAAGGATGGGCGCCAAGGGCTGAGTGAGGGAAGATGTGGGGAGATGCTGCATAAAGATTGTATTTCAATTGGCAAGACCAAAGTGTTCTAGAGATTGGTTTCACAACAATGTGAATGCACTTAATACTGCCGAACTACGCATTTAAAATGGTGCAGTGCTAAAGTGCAGAGTTAGGAGCTCTGTCTCCTTGCTCTTCTATTTTCCCTTACATTTCTCTATCAGAGCACTCATTGTCTCGTAGTGAGAGTCGTGTAGCCTCCCTCCCTGAGTCTGTGAGTGTCCTTGAGCATGGTACAGCTGTCTGCTTGGCCCTACAAATTGTGGGTCCCCAGCCCTTGGCATAATGCCTGGCACCGAGCTGATGCCCCGTCATTCAGCTGGGTGAAGGAGAAGCCAGTGGATCTGAACAGCAGCCTGCACTGGCTTCCGGTTCTCCTCCGTGTGTCTTCAGATTTTCACCAGATTTCTCCTTTTGAGCCTCTCCGGCCCAGCTCTTTCTTCCCTGCAGCCTTTACTTTTCCTCCCTGCTGCTGCTGCTTCGGTGTGTAGGGGTAATTGGAACAATGAAGCATTATTTTGATAATCGTGTCACTCAATGATGCAGCTTCTTACTCCAGGCCTTTGAACCAAAAAGTTGCATGACCCTTTTCTGGTTCCTTACCTAGCTACTTAAAAAATTCTTTTGGAGATGACAGAATTCACAACTTGTGTTGCTAATAGCAAAGTAATATACTTCCTTAAAACAGTGTACTTGGCAGACTTTTATCAATGGTCACATATCTTTGGAAAGGAAAGGATTTTGTTGCCAGGCACAGTGGCTCATAACTGCAATCCCAGCACTCTGGCAGGCTGAGGCAGGAGGATTCCAAGTTCAAGCTCACCTTGCTCAATGGAGTGACTTAGTAAGACCTTTCTTAAAAAAAAACAACAACAAGAAAGGGCTGTGGATATAGCTCAGTGTGAAGACCTGGCATCCAATCTCTAGCACTGCAGAAAAAGAAAAGAAAGAATTTTGTTTATCCACAGTGTACACAGATTTAATTTAGAGTCTGGGTTAAACTTTGAATGGCAGTGAAGTGAATGATTAGAACAGTTGTTAAGTTGCCTTCTGTTTATAAAATTCTGAGGTCTTTTATTTGCAATAGTCTCAGAATCCTACTATCTCTTTGAATCTTACTGTCTGAGAAATTTTCTCGAGTTGAATAGTTAGTGTCTAGACAGAAGTGAGTAAATTCAGTATCAAATGATTTCTGGCATTTTGACTACAAAGTTTTATGTGACTTTTATGCACACCTGAGACTAAATGAATGGGATGTGCTAATGATCAGATATAGAAAATGGAATAAGTGATTCATCAGAAGTATCCTATTTTGATTTTTGTTAATGAAATTTCACATTTTTGCAATGAACATAATGTTTCTCTCTCCTTTCTTCATCCACCCTCCTTTCTCTCCCCACCCCTACTCACTCTTCCTTGGACTTGTTCACAGGAAACCACTGGGTAAGAGATAACAGCATCACATTACATTCAGGAGAACTCTACCACTGGCAGAGACTATGGACAGCTCAAAACTAGGTAGAATCGTGAATGAGGATAAGGGAGTGTGAATGCTGGGCTGAGGCTTATCTTAAAGGTTGTTTTGAGGTGCAGGGGCATCTGCTAAAGTGCAGCTTCCAGAATGAAACAAGGGGAAGAGTCTTCAAAGGCAAGGATCTGTGTTCTGTATGGAATTCTTGTCCATATTTGCATGGGTCTTGCAATGATTTTGAGGACCAGGTCATCGGTGGAGTCAGGGTCCAGAAGAGGGTGGACCTGATCTTTGGACCCCTGTGTGCTGGTATCGGAGTCCCAGACTACCCGATGGTTTATGCGAGTGTGTTCTGGAGAGGGGCAAGGCTGCCCTCAGCACCTGACAGCCAAGCCCCATTGCCATGTAAGGCCATTCCCTTCTTTTGACCATGTTGGAGCAGCGAGAGTCCAAAACCTTCTCCTGCCTTGTCAGGGCAGGCAAAGGAGCATTAGGGGGAGGCATTTTTCCTTCCAACAGGACTAGCTCCAGAGACTGATAACTCAAGTACTAACCAGTAATGCTATGTGTTTTCTGGATATTTTTATTAAAGCTTAATGTGCATTGTCTGGCTTAATTCTCATGACCACTTTGTGTGGTAGTTACTCCTTGTATTCCTATTCCATAGAATGGGTGTCTGAGGCTCAGAGAGGAAAGGTAACCTGCTTATGGTCACACAGCTACTGAGTGGTGTCGGAGTAAGCTTTATGTCCAGTTGTTCTGCTGTAGGAGGCTGAGCTCTGTACCACCTCCATTTTGCTTCTAAAAGCCTCCAAAGTAATAAGGTCTAAGGCCTGGGTCCAAATCCACTGCTCTGCCATTTTCCATATGTGTAATTTGTTCATTTTCTCTGGATCCCACTGTCTCATCTCTTCTGTGAAAGAGAAGCCTATTTCATAGACTTGCTTTGAGTATACAGTGTGTGTAAAATTATTAGCAGTTCCTGATAGATAATAAGTGCTCTATAAATAGTATCTAGTCTTATTAAATAAACATTGTTAAAACAGCAGTATTAAAATAACAACAATAATAACTTGCTTGGCTACAGACGAAGCTATGGATGCTTAAGAAACCAAAGGAGGCTGGATATATTTCTCAGTGGTAGAGTGCTTGCCTAGCACATACTAGGTCCTGGATTCAGTCCCCAGAGTGGCATCAGTAAATGTCAGGTGTGGTGGTGCACACCTATAATGCCAGCACTGTAGGAGGCTGAGACAGGAGGATCACAGATTTGAGCCCAGACTGGGTAACTTAGCAACTTAGTGAGACCCTGTTTCAAAAGAAAATAAAACTTAGAAAAAGGATAGGGGTAAATTCATTGCAAAGGCCCAGGCTTCATTCCCCACTACAACAAAAAAATAAAATTAAAAAGCCAAAGGATATCTATGGTAGCCCAAGACCTTGCTGAATGAATGCACAGTGTCTTTACAGCCCATTCCTTTTGAAAACCAGACCAGAGGGAATACTGAATTTTCTGGAATTCTACAGACCACATGATAGGGAACAAAGAATTATGGGTAAGAATAAAAAGCCTGGAGTTCTAGAGTCAAGTGTGCGGTGTCCAGCTGGGCATCCTTAACTAACTACTCATGAAAATCTCTTGGAGCCTTTTTTTTTTTTTTTTTTTTTTTCTTTCTTTCTAAGAACAGAGCAATATGGGCTTGGGTTTGGAAATAGGAGCTAGTAAAGTAGACATGCTCTGTAGATCTCTTGTGCATAAAACAATCTATGGCTCTAAACATGGGCCAGTTCAGGCCAGTGATAGGAGGGTTGAGTAAAAGGTGGGGAGACCCTACACCCTTTGCGATTGTCCTTCAGTGGAACCTGGCTGCAGGTCCAGGACGTGGCATTCTGACCCGGTGCCAGGATGCTCTAGGCCAGTGAGTGCCTCACTAGCCTTTCTGGTGAGGTGTTGCCCAAGTAGGCGATGGGCCTTCGCTTGGCTTGAATGGACTTTTTTCTTCTTACTCACTGGAGGCCCTTTCAGGGTGACATTAGTCAATCTTATCCCCTTCTGAACCCACTATGACTTTGGTTCATGCAGCCACTCTGGAGTAAATACCTGTTGTGTTGATTACTCACTGTGTGAAGTCCTAATTGCATTATTTACCTTCTTGTTTGCATACTTAACTGCTGTTATTTCGTGGTGTCTTTTTATTCTACCTTAAAACCCCTTCTAGCCTAGAAAGCAATGGTCAGAAAGGTCCCCCTGCATGCTACCCCTGTATTATAAATGCATAAGATGTACCAAACTTCACACAGCATAATACTCTTGGATTTGCATTTTAGCAATTCCTTACACTAACACGTTAACTTTGGACACATTACTTCCACCTAAGCCTCGGTTTTGTCATCTGTAAAATGAGATAGTAACTTCCACCTTTCAGGGAAGTTAGAGAAGATGTAACTAAAATGAAATATCAAGGTAGCACATAGCTTCTGCGATTCCCTAGTAGGTAGTATTTACAGTAAGGTGCCAAGGTAAAAAGGAGGCTCAGAAAATATTTGCTGCTTATTGTCCAACAATAGTATATTTAATGTAGGAAGACTCTCTACAAATTTATAAGGAAATAGCTGTTCACTTAAAAAACCTAAACAAATAACTAATAAATCTGTGGAAAGATTTTTAGCTTAACAAATATTGGGTAAAATGTATGTTAAAACCCACAATGCATTGGTTTTTCTGAGAGTATTGTTCATTGTCTGAATAAGGCTGGCGAGGGTGCTGTGCCCCATTATAACTGGCCCATTACTCTGTGCCCAAACCAGGCCACTTTGGGACGTGTGGAGAACCACTCCGCATGCTGTCCTCCGTGCCGCGCTCGTCCTGAGCTGCTACAGTACCCCAGCATGCACTGCCTCTGCCCATGGTCCATGCGGGGCATGGGAAACACTAGTGTTGGCTACTTTCTTGAACTTCTTTGAGAAAATAGGTGCAGCCCACGGCTGCTTCTGGATGCCCATCCCGAGCTGAAGTGTTTCCTGTGTCCCCTTCCCTCCCGCCCTCCCCTCAGCCACTGTCCTTTCTCAGGCCGCGCAGCCTCTTCCTCAGTTTGTCACCAGCATCTTGGGCTTTCTTCCCTCCCATTTCGATGCTTCCCCTGGGCTCAGCGAGGTGCTTTTAAATCCAGTCTGAAGGCCACGATGGTCTGGTTTTTTGTCTGTTCTTCCCAGTCTGTTGTGCATGCAGTAAGTCCTTCCTCTGCTAATTCAGTTGGATTATCTCAGCCATGAAGAGAGGAGGGCCCACAGTGTGGTTTTGATGAGACAAAACCCAGAAAGTGAAGCAGCACGTCGGGACTCATAAGCATACGCTTCATGGTCCCAACATTCTGTCACTCCTTCTACACGCACTGGCGGGTAGAGGCGATGTGGGGCCGGTCTTTCCCTCACCGGCTCTAGCTGAAATGCAGGAGAGTGACATATGCAGAGGCCACCAAGGACAGTTGGCTGTCCTTTCTCTGTCATGTGGGGTGAAATGGCTGACCTTGGAGTAGCAGATATCAGAGCCCACACTATAAAAAGACACAATAGCTGTCAATGACAATTTGAGTCCAAAGATCAGGTTTTTAATTTTTGTTACCATAGCACACATTTGCAATGATTGACCTGCATCGCAGGGAGTGGCACACGTACGTAGCACATCTTAATTGTTTTGCTTAGCCTTCGTCCTCCATCTATATTTCCCCTTCCCATTTTCGAAGGATCTACTAATATAACCATGTATCATCTGAAGCAGAGAGTGAGGAAAGGGTGGCAGGGAAAAGGGGAAAACGTTCAATGAGCAGCTGTTTCTGAGCAGTGCAGTGAAAACAGCCTTCATATGTGACTGCATCGAGCCACATGAGGGTGCTGGACTGTAGATCAACTTTCTCCTTCCCATTTTACAGAGGTAGAAATAGAGGCTCAGAGAGGCTTGGTGATTTCTCCCCCTGGTATTAAGTACTGGAGTCAGGAATTTAAAGAAAGCTAGAGGGAGGCAGAAAATTGATACTGAGAGTTTTGCGTCCCCCAGGGCCACCCTGAGGCTGGCAGGCGAGTTCTTCATGCCCGCTCTGTGTTAGCAGCTGACAGACACCTTTGGCGAGAGGAGCAGCCCATTCGCCATGTTTCTTCCGAGTTGTCCCTTTAGAAGCACAACTAAAACAAAATTAAACAACACAAAGCACTTTGTGTCAGAAATAAGAATATCTGGACCTAAGACAGATGAATGCATGATTCCTTAAATGTTTGTTTAACCAATTTTGGCAATCTCCTCCAGACCCCAGTTGTGTGTTACACTTCACAATAATAATAGAAGAAAATAATCATTTTAAAATCTTTTTAGTCTTATTGAGATATAACTGGCAAATAAAATTGTATGTATTTATCATAGATATGATATGATTTTATATATGTGTGTTTGTGTGTGTGTATGTGTGTGTGTGTAGTGAATTATTACTGCAATCAAGCTACACGTTTATCACCTTACATAGTTACCCCTTTTTACATGTGTGTATGTGCGGCATGGTGAGAACACCAAAGATCAACCGGTTTAGCAAATGTGGGGTGGACGATACAGTGCTTCACTGTGCTTTTGAGACAAGGTGTCACTGTGTGGTTCAGGCTGGCCTTGAACCTTCAGCAGTCCTTTCTCTTCAGCCTCCCTAGTGCTGGGGTCACAGGCGTGTATCACCGCATATGGTATTTTAAGCTGTGGTCACCGTGCTGCACATTAGATCTGCAGACATTGTTCGTTTATAGATAAATGTTTGTAGCCTTCAACCAACCTCTCCCCATTTTTCCCACCTCCTGGCCTCCGGCGGCCACCATTGTAATTTCTGACTTTGTGAGTTTGATGATTTTTAGATTTGAATTCAGGTGAGGTCATGTAGTACTTGTCTGAAAGAGTCGTTTTGAAACTTGAACTCCAAAGAGTAATAAGATGTGCTGCTCTTGACCTCCAACTTTGGCCACTGACTATTTTCCATTGTATTTGGAAACCTCATTGGATTTCTAACCATGTCGCCTCTTGAATGCTTATTCAATATTATGAGACTCCAAATAAACTGAACAGAATTAATTCAATAATAAAAAAAATCACTTCTTGTGTGTCTCAATCTGATATTTGCCATACGGGAGGCTCAGCATCAGCCTCACAGCAGGCTTAATTTATGGCAAACACACATCCCCATCCAGTGAATAGGGGAAACATGGCCTTTCTCTACTCTGTTTCTGTTTCTCTACTCTCTTTCTCTACTCTGTTTCTATGTAGAGTTTTTTTTTTTGTTTTCTTGCACTTATTCTAATTTAGTTAAACACATCTTTCCTGGCAATCAGGGTGAGAAGTGGGTGGCTTCTGGTTGGTACAAGGAGTGTATCAGCAACATCGAACTATACCTGGAGAGAGAGAAGCAGAGAAATCTAGGCACAGCCTGTGTCTTCAGTTTGAGAACACAGATGTCAGAGGTGACCAATGTGTTACTGGCATAAAGATTCTCCTTTGCCAATGAGGGGTAACTGTAGATAGAGACTGCAGTGTTTTATACTTGACCTGATCAATTAGCCTATTTATTGATTCATTATTTCAATAAACAGATCCTATGTTTGGCATGGGAGTTGCTGCGACATAAAGACATGACTTCTTTTCTCCATTGCTCTCAGAAGGTAGTCACAACTTTAAGCAAACCACCTTACAGTAAAACTGGATGCTTACCCGGACGGATGACAGGCAAAGTCGGCTGGCAGGGGCCTTTGTGGCTGAGGGGTGGGCTCTTGGAACACAGATTCCTTATCAGGTCCTCCTGCCTGCATTTCACTGGCCCACCCATGCTGCAACTTCATTAACTAAGAAGTGACCCTCATGTCTGCTGCCTTTGCTTTTTGATCCCTGTTCACAATAAAGAGGGGGTTGCACATTTATCCCAGGGTCTTGTTACCTCATCTGGTGAAGCAGAGCTTAAGCTCCTCCCAGAAGGACCTTACAGAGCCCCTCTGTACTTGTTATGCATTAATTACCACCAAGATGCTATTGGAGATTTGTAGACTATCATTTTTGGTTGTCAGTCATCTGGGACTTCCAGGATATGATCAAAGAGGGAAGGGGAGAGGCCCAGTAAAGCACAGTGTTACTTAAAGATGAAGCAGAAGTCTTTTCAGTGGCCATGACTATGGTCTCACAGCCATAAACATTGTGGAAAAATCTCATATGGATGCTTGACGATTTGAAGAGTTCTTTATGTTGCTCCCGGGCAGCCTCCCGTGGACAACCTTATTCTAGGGATGCTGAAAATTACAGTAGTGTTTTCTGTTTTGGATGTTGCTCCTGTACACCAGGTTCCATTTGCAAAGGGAAACAAGCTCTGTTTTTAGAAGGAAAGTGTGATTCCCTGAAACTGTGGGTGGGCCACCTGGTGAGTATTTTGAGGTCTGGTGGTTAAATCCTGGCTCCACTAGTTACTGGCCCTGTGAATTTTAGCAAGTAAGTCCATTTGAGTCTTATTTCTTCTGTAAAATGGAATAATTGTTATTGCTCTGGCTACAACAAAGGGTCATGAGGCCTGATGGGGCAATGAGGGTCTTTGTAAAAGTCAAAACAGCAATGACAAAGGGATTACTGAGGAGGTGAAATTTCCTGATTTCTCTTTAATTGGCTCAAGATCGAAATGTACTTGAAAGAGAACTGTGTTGAAGCTGTGAGGTAAAACAACTTTTGGCAAGAATGTAAAAATATCCTCCCTCTCCAAACATAAAAGTGGAGAATGAAGAAAATTATGAAGAAGCCTTGAGCTCCCACCTGGCCCTCTTTGGATCTTCTCCTGGGACAGAGTCAATATCAGGAATCTGTGCTTTCTCTTCCTAGCAAGGCAGTCAGGATAGCTGCGCTAACTCATCTTGAAACTTACATCCTTCTGTGAAATTCAAAACAGTAAGACAAAGATACAGCCTTGGGAACTGATTCATTTCTCTACATGGACCAGCCACATTTGAGTGTGAATCGTGCCCCAAGAATTTAACAACTCCTCTGTACTTGAAGATCTGAGTTTTGCCTTCTCCTCGTGAGGTTTATCATCCCTGCAATAGTCCAGTCATCCAGTGCGACCTCACTTGGATTTTCATTATCGTAAAATTGGAATAGCAACAAAACCTCACAGATCACGAGTGCTGTATGTCGTGTCAATCCCTGTTCTGTTTTTGGCGTGTTTGTTTAATCCTCGTGCACTCTGCCATCATCGTCATCAGCGTCCTCATTGTACAGATGAGGTTGGAGATTTTCCCCAAGGGCACATTGCTGGTGGGCAGAGGAGACTTTCAGCCCAGAAGGCGGGGCTGTGAAATCAAGCGTCCAATCACTGTGCTACACGGTGCCACAAGAGGTTTTACAAAGAGGAAGAGGAAGAGGGTGGCTTGTGAGCTGAAGGTCCCATTTATACAGTGAGCTTCAACCAGATTCATAAGCTGTTTTTAATATTAAAAAAAAAGATGTACTTGTGCGATTCTATACATAGTAAGAGATGTGTTTCTTTTCCCTGGAGTGTATCTGTGTGGTGAGTTATCATTTAATGGTTACTTGATGGTGTTTTGATTCATGCATTCAGCAAAGTCAAAGAAATGATTTCTTAGGAAATACCTTATCTTTACTGGAATAAAACCTTTCAAGGAAAGGGGTTTTGTGAGTTCAAAGTTCTCATAACCTATTTTACAAAATGATAAAATTTGGTAAGATTCCAAAGAATTTTAGCTGCTGGTAATGGCTTCCGAAATCAGCGACTTTTGAGTAGTACTTTGAAGGCCGAAGAGGAGCCAAGTGGAAGAAGGGCATCCTAGGCAGAGAATGTCCTAGAATATCAACAGAGACCATGCGTGAAAGGGAAAAATTGGAGACCATGGAGGTGTAACAAGCTGGGACTTGCTGCTTCCCAGGCAGGGTGGGAAGCTGTGGTCAGAGGTGAATAGGTAAGGAGAATGGGCTGTGTAGGGTCTCAGAAACCATGAGTGTTTGACATAGCTTTCTCTGATGTGCAGCGGAGGCTGGACTTAAGAGGGGAACCAAGTAACTATAGCAACACTGTGGAAACTATTGTCATAACCAGTCAGACTAGAACTGCCCCAAGTCTGGACCAAAGCGATACCTTTGGTCACTGAGAAAAAGGATTAAGAGTGGGATATGCAGGATTTCTAATTTAAAAAGTAAAATGAACGGAAGTTGTTTAGAGAGAAAAGTGGAATATATACCCCCAAAGCCCCATATTTATAAATGTGGCCAATGACCAACATATTTAAGGTCAGCAATACACTGCTACTGAATTGAATAAATTGATGCTAGAGAAAACAAAAAGTAATAAATTATCATAACAATGTAACCTAGCAATAAAGAGAATACAAGACACTAGTGATAAAAGATTAAGAAAAGCTGTAACAACAACAAAAAATCAAAGTTCACTTAGTATGCCAAAACACCATGAGAAAGAGAAATTTGGAATTAGGATTCAGAAAAAATAGCAAGTTTAAAAAAATTGACTTTGAAGATAGCAATACATGATTTAATAACTATCATTATTCCCTCATTGTTTGGTTATGAAATTTTGCTTTATTTTTTCATAGAATAAAAAAAATTGAAACAACAGGGCCGGGGATTTAGCTCAGTGGTGCCAGCACCTGCCTCATAAGTGCGAGAACCAGAGTTCAATCCCCTGTACCAAAAAAAAAAAACCCAAAACAAAACAAAACAAAAACATTGACACAACAGGTTAAAAAAAGTATAAATTCTTAATTGGAATTCATAGAGGCAGCAAATTCTGTGACTTCTTGTTAGGAAGGGGAGGTGCAGGGGCGCTGGGGACAGTGAGCAGCTCAGATGTTGTCGCTGACAGCCCTGGCGGTGGGGGGCAGGAGAGACCCCCATCCATGCAGCATAATGGCTCCCTTCTGGCTCCTGTCACCTTGCACTCAAGCGTCCCAGGAGTCACTGTGTTTCTATTTGCATGACAGCATTGGGGATGGTGCTGTTCCATGCAGTCAGTAACAGGCAGAAGAGCAAGACACAGAGCAGGAAAGGAAGTGAAGGAATCAGAGGATAAAGAGTTTGATTTTTTAATGTTTCGAATCATAAAACATATCTACCACTGACCATCTGAAGAAACGGAGCATGAATTCGGGTCTTCATACTCGGGCTAGCAGTAGGGATGGAAAAAAAACTTGCAAATCATTGCCATTCTTTCTGGGAGGACAAAACAGCAGAGGAGGAATGGTCAGTAATGTGCTGGGAGAAAAGAGAACATCATGGAAGCAAGGACTAGATGCTGATATGTATCAAGGAAAGGAGCCAGAGATGGCCAGAGCTAGTACTATTAATAGGAAAATGAGACTCAGGGCACTAGCTTGGTCGGCACAGTTCAGATGGACTTAGATTCTCGTGTTGGGCTGTGATTCGTCGATTTAGGGACAATGAGTGTTCCAAGCTTCTTGTGCCCTGGTTCCTTCTAAGAAATGTGAGCTTAGACACACTGTTTCTTTGAATCTCAGATGTCGGTATCAGGATTCTGTTTTCTTCCCCTCTGAGCATCAGTTCCAAGACAGCATAGTCATTGAGCCGTCGGTGAACAGAGAGGCGGAAGTTCAGAGCTGTCTCTGGCTGCACCTGGCTGCCTGCACCCTCGTCGGCCTCGGTAAATGACTCCTAAAAGATGAGAGAATTCAAATGCTGGCTTCTGCTGAGAGTTGAACATTTCCCAAACTGCCTGATGCACAGCCCCAGCTGAGCCCTAATGCAAGTATTTTGCTTAAGAGAACCGCAAATGCGAGGTGCTTCTAACAATATGTGTCAAGCAGTGTGTAGCCGAGGGTAGGAGTTAGATTTATGCATATTGTGGTTGTCCATTTCCAGCTGCTTCTGTGAAGTCAAACTTTTTATGTTAACAGAACACATTATTATCACATTTAGTAAAGAATAATGAGATATGGTGGTGATACATCATTGGCAGCTCATGGCACCATTTGAAAACATGCTTGTTTTTAAGTCTGCAATAAGTATCCAAAGAGAGGGAGGCACTCTTTGGCGTACACACATGCACACACACACACACGCACACACACAATGACAGCTTTTAACAACTACTCTTGAGGAGCTCTTTCTAAGTTTTCTTTCCAAGAGTGATACTCTTCAGTGGGTCACAATAACATCCTATTTGTCCCAATAATCCAAAGGGCTAGATATATGTCAAAGTGGACATAAATGGCCAGTCGGGTTTGGCAAAATTCTAAAGAGCACTGATCATGAAAAGGATAGAGATTACCTTAGGGGATCTGTAACTCTGTAACACTTCTGTAGAAAGCTTGTTTGGTGTTTAATACAGACATAGAGAAATTAAGTGTATTATATCAGATAATACAAGATTCTTGGCCTTACACCTCAAGCTTAAGGACATGTCCCAGAAACATTCCCTCCCTGTCTCTTGCACCCATATACTTAGCTTAACTTTCATCACCACATTCTACTTTCAGCCTGTGCTAATACATTTCCGCAGTGGTAACTAATCCCATACATGTTCCTTTTCTGTGTAAGTAAGATATCCTCTTTATTTCAAATTTTATATCATGTAAGGTTTAAGAGGTGAGGAAGAATCTGTCGGGCAGAGGGAACAGTGTATGCTGGACACATCCGGGGAACTTACAAGTCCTAGAGATTCACTTGGCTCCAGGGGGATGGGCAACTGTAATGACATTTGAGCCCAGAGAGACAGAAAGGTGAGGTTCTGTGCAGACTTGCTACAGGGCATGGCATTTGAGCTTTTTGCTAGAATGAAGCCAGCAGAAGGAGAGACAAAGAACTCAGGTTCTCAGCCATGCACTGTACTGCCTTTATAAAATGACTAAAAATCCAACAAGACATTCATTCATTCTCTCCCTTTCTGAAAATTCTCTCACTTCTTGAAGGGACTTGAGGTTCATTTTAGACCACTTTCTGTATTTCTAGTTGTCCTATCTATAGCTTGACCCCTAAATCTCCTTTCCCTTTGTTCTATACTCTTTTTCTTTTAAAAAATTTTTATTCCATTAGTACATGGTTGCAGCTCATGCACTTTGCATTCGTCTTGGGGAGTGGTTAGCTATATACCACAGCTTTTTTGTTAACATCACCCTCCCCTTCTATACGTTAATAATAAAGAATTAGAATCCAGTAGGATAAATGGAGAAATGCCAAGGTATTGCTTTTGAATTTGTTTCCTAATACTATATGCTGCTTGTTGAATACTAGGGATAAAGAGAAACAAAATGCGCATAGTTCTTCCTGCCTTGGAGCTTTTGGGTTAGAGGAAGAGCGGGGCAGTAGATGCCTCAGTTGCTCTCTCATTGCTGAGGCAAAATACCCAATACTTACAAGTTACAGGGGGAAAGGTTTATTTAGCTCACAGTTTGTAGAAGTTTTGGCCGTAATTGGCTGGCTCCAAGGCAGGGTGGCTTGGCTGGGGGACATTGCAGAGGAGAAACCGTTTGTGGCAAGCAGAAGACAGCAAAAGCAAGCAAACAAGGGATGAACACAGCTCTTTCTGCCCCCCTTTTTGTTATCCAGGCTAAATAGGGAGGTTGAGAACTAACTCCCATAACCCTAATGCCCTTGAGCCTAGCATTGTACCAGGAATCAATTCCAGTGTCACACACTCTAGATCCAGCCACCTCTGAAAAAGCCCCACCTATAACCATATAAGGCCTCAGGGGGACATCTAAACACAACCATAACAATAGACAATCACAAAATACATATTGCAAACAAAGCTCAGTGCTTTGCAGCCAATTACTGGGTGCTGCTAATAAGAAAGTGTAATATAACCTACTTCACATTAAATGGGGCAGTGTTTTTGTCTTCAATATTTTTTCTTTTTGTGTTAGTACGCATTCATACTTGTGTTGTAGTATTAACTAGCATGTGTTTTATGTGTACATGGTGAGTTGGTACATGCACGTAAAACATCTCAATTGCTCTTTTCGTTCCCTTTCCCTTCCCTCCCTACACAGAGCTTATAAATCTAGGGTACAGATTTATAATCTAGGTGAGAAAATGATTAGAGGTAAGAGCCTTCCAGGCAATGGGAACAGCAGTGTAAAGGTTCTGAGGCAGGAAATAGAGTGGTACATTCAAGAAAACTAAAAAAAAAAAATTATTGCATTAGGTACCGAAGGGATCCTAGTGCAGGTGGGAGGGGCTGTGGCATGGCTGGAGGAGGTGGTGGATCAAACTGTGTCTGAAGAAACACTTTGGATTTCACTGTGAAGACAACAGAGGATTATAAGGAGAGCGGGGATGTGGCAAAGCACTGATGGGAGACAGACAAGAACATCAACAGACATGCAGGGCTGCCTCGTGGGACACAAGCCAGGTGACAGTGATTGAACAGGACAGAGGAGAAAGAAGATATATAGTGGACAAATTCAAGACGTAGTTCTGAGCTATGACTATTAGGATTTGTTGATGGGCTGGCGACTGGGATTGGGGAGAAAATACGCATGATGAATTCTTAGGTATGAGGTATAAACATTCACTGGAGGTGTCGCATTGCTACTGAGACGGGAGCACACCCTGGCTTTGCAGAGCAGCCTGTGTAGCCCTGAGCAGATCCTCGGGCACCACCGCTGCTGTTGTCACTGCTGTTTCCATGAAGACACTACTTAAACCCAAAGAAAAATGTAAAAACATTCATCTTTCTTTTAGCTTCATTTTGTGTCTTAGTTTCAAATGAATCTTGGAAACAGGTGTTCTGAAAATATGATCTCTCAACTTTTCTACCAGTTTAGGATTTTTGATATTTTTCCATTCCTGTCTGTAAATTTAATCGGTTCTGAGTTTGAGGGGAGGAACGGGATCACCTCTTGCAGGTTTGTTATTGAACATCCAATTAACATAGACAATATAATTGGATCCTGTAGCTATCGGTAACTATTTTTTTAAATGTGTTTTTTGAGATGTTACAGAGACCAGCATGTTTAAATACAATACTTTGGGAACCTCACTTTATGTTTCTGTTGAATGAAAGGCTAACAAAAATCAATATTTCAGAAAATATCGTTATTTTTCCTATACATAAAATCAAGGGTCCTTGTCCAAAGATGGATTTTTACTAGTCATGAGAATCTATTATTCTGATTACGTCTCTGCCATTTCCTGTGACAAACATATTTTATCAGCAGCCTTCACATGACTTCTTTGTAAAAAATATTTCTCTGTATAGAAAAAAAGTTTATCACTCAGAATGTTAAATGCAATTATATTGACATATGGTGATAATGGAATAAAAGCATACGGGTTAAAGGTTGCGGGAACCATGGCTTGGCAATTAGCGATGTAAATGAAACATTCATTATCCATCATGCTGAGAAGTTGATGAACTGTACAGTAAATCTGAGCCCACAGTCAGGACTGAGATAAGTCATTTCAGACAATACAGTGGAGTATTTATGAGCGCCAGGGACAATGTTTCAGATTCCTATCATAGAGATTTCTTTACCTAGTAGTTTATGTTGAATAAAGACCTTGCAAAATCCAAGCTCTGAGGCTTTCTATAGGAATAAATATGAGATTCTAAAACTTTCTCTTAAAATGAAGTACTTTGAGAGTGAAAGTAATGAGGTACTGACAACTGATATCTTCCAATCAAAGTCCATACGATATAAAATATTTACTCTAATAGATTATTTGTCTTGAAGAGGAGCTTTGATGTATTTGAAAACAGAACTGTGGTTTTAAAGAGACTGTAAAATTAGATACCTCATTCACAAAAGAACCTTAATCCTGCAAGTTGGATGGCAGGAGAGACTGCTATTTTCAATACTCCACCAAATGACTAAGGGAACACTAAGATACCTTTTTTCAAAAAGAAAGTTTTCAGTTCCTCCACTGTTCATTTGATTATCTTGTGTATATTTTTAAATGTTGTATAAGAGGGTAAGTGTCAGCCATTCAGAAAACTGGAATCTATATTGTATCAAAATATATTGTATTTAAATTCTGTATTTTAATCACATAAAATAACATCTCCAAAAGTGAGATAAAGACTCCTTGGAGAAATTTAAAGATTCATTTATTGAAGTTAATCATTGGTGCACCTGGGAAACTCAAGCAGCCAACTAGAAAAGATGTGTTCAGTAGTGATGCTCGGCCATTGTCCAGAGACAGACATTTCTTTGTTAACAGCTAAGGCTTGAGAGAGGATGAATTGGGCCATGGCAAAGCTGTGGGATATAGTAGTAGTAGTAGTAGTAGTAGTAGTAGTAGTAGTAGTAGTAGTAGTAGTAGTAATATCCAAAATGTATTAAATTATACCTGTACCATTGCTCAATTTTCTACCAAATATGCTAAGCCAGGCTTTATTCTAGGCACATAAAATAAATCATCTCAATCCTCCCAATAACCTGGTGAATGAATCACCTTCTGAATGTGTGACCAGAGGTAAGAAATAATCACTTAATCATCCAAGTTCACACAACTGTAGTTGTGAGCAACTAGTGAGCAACTGTATTGAGCTTTATATCTTTGCAATTCCAAAGAGCAATGGAAGGTGCTCCCGGTTCACTTCTTATACCTCTGGACAACCCTTTGCTCTGCGTTGATCCAGTTTTGAAGCCCTCTTCTCTTGAACATCAGATATCCAGCTCCTTTCAGCTTTGAAATGTAGCCTCTTGAACAAAAAGCAATTAGCCTTCAAGACCTCAAGAGAAAACTATCCATACTAATGAGTTGATATGTTGTCCTGTGTCTCTGTGGGAGGTGAAAGCTGAATCTGTGCTTTAGGAGAATGCTAACTGGTTCTAGAATTGCTGAATGGAAGGTTGGATCTGGTCACTGGACAGTCTTAAGCCCAGAACACCCTGCTCTTCTCATGGTCTTCAGACTTGACTCACCTTGGAAACTTGTACACTTTACGTTCCCAAGTCCACCTCCTGATATTCTGATGTAATTGCTCATGGTGCCTAATTTTGGAGTTTTTAAAAAGCTTATTAGGATAATTTTAGTGTTCAGCAAGGTACATGATCTGATCCCTTTATCTGTTATTACTCCCTACACCTCATCCTGCTACAGATATTCTCTGACTTCTGTGTCATTCCTTGGATATATGAACGTGCTTTGCCTCGATGACTTTCTCCTCTGCTGTGATTGGGTACTCATCCCTTCCAAAACCCCTGTTGAAATTTCCTCAACATTGTGAAGTAACTGGGAGGTGGGACTTTTCAGAGGAATTTAGGTGGTCAGGGCTGTGTTCTCAGTGAAACAAGGTCATTATTATGGGAATGGGTCTCTTTCAGCAGAGGTAGGTTCACCCCTCCTGTCCTTTCTCTCTCTTTGCCTTTCCACCAGGCCATGCTTTCCACCATGTTATGAGGCAGCAAAGAAGGCCCTCATCAGACACTGGTACCTAGTCACCTCAACCTCTGCATCTGTAAACCAATGAGATTTTGTTCATTATTCATCACCTCGTTCGTAGTGTTCTATGATAGCAGCACAAAACATACTAAGAGGCCTACAACACTATTCTCCAGACATCCAAGTAATTAGTGCCCTCAGTTTACCTCACCTCTTCTCTCAGATGTCGTCCACTGAGGTCTTCCCTGACCACCTTTTTTCAGACAACATTCCCTTCCCCTAATACTCTGTCTTCCTTATTGTATGTTTTTTTTTCTGCACTGTCCCATCCCTAGCTAACATATCACATATTTATCTATTTATATTCATATTTTATCTCTCTGAATTTATGAAGGCAGATTTGTATCTGTTTTTTTTTTTCACTGCTCTGTCATCAGGGTCCAAAATGATGCCCTGCACAAATTATGAGCACAAAAGATATTTAGTAAATTGAATAAAGGAGTAATTCAGGAGGGAAGCTCTCCTTTGAAGTCTGTTTCTGAAGTCAGCCAACAACCTGTTTGGAGCGCCTCCTGGGGCCAGGCTCAGAGCTTTGCACGTGGATTGCACTTCCAGAAAGTGGACTGGCTGGGAAGTTGGTGAGTGCTGTTGCCTGCTTTGATTTCTGCCTTCCCAACATTCCTGTGCTCACCTTTTTTAGCTCTCTTTTTCCCAACTCAGGAGCAGGGTGGTGTGTAACCCCCCCCAACAAAGTTGCCACCCCCTCCTACTTGTTGCAGAATTCCTAAATACCTTCCCTTGCCCTTTGCTCCTGGCAGTCCCAGATACCTGGGCTCACTTCTCTCCTCTTCACACATCTCTCAGCAATGTACACCCTCATGGCTCTGGGACAGGGGAGAGAGAAGGGCCCAAGAAGCTGTAGATGGCAGTGTGGTGGCTGAAGTGGAACCTGACCAGAAGGACAGGAAGCACCAGAAGCTCAACCCAGTGGAAGAAAAATCTAGCCCTTGCAGCTCAGAAGTAGCAAGTTATTCTAGGATACAAAACTAGACCCAGAAGTCTACAAAGTGTCAGAGTCATAGTTTTGATTCCGTTTACAAAAGCCCTTTTATACCACCAAAAGTATCTAACATTACAAATTATGTTGTTTCTCTGTAAGAAAATATCTGTCTTTCTCAATGAGGACCTTCAAAGAAAAGCCAAATGACTGTCTTAAAAAGTAGTGGAACAGATCTCAGTGTTAACTGAGAGGTAATGCTGTGTGTCACCAGACTGTATTTAAATGTTATTAATCACTGCTTAGCAAGAGAAGTGAAAAAAGGACCATAAACATTATGATAATTATAATATTTATGGAGTGGAGGAAAAATAAAAATTTGCATTGCTGATTAAAATTGGTATCACTTTTGAACCCCTAAAATATTTTTGCTAACTTCCATGTGATATTATAATTTTATATGCTAATTACTGTAAGTTATATTTCATTACAACAGGAAACTATTTTCAGTCATCGTAGTTTATTGATTATTCAGTGGGTCCTTAGTCCATCATTTGAGAAAAATCAGAGTGAACAATGATGAGAATAATGAAAAATAGCCTGTCGGGCATGGTGATGCATGTCTGTAATCCCAGCACTTGGGAGGCTGAGGCAGGAGGATCACTGTGATTTCGAGACAAGCCTGGGCTACATAGTGAGTTCTAGGTCAGTCTCAACTACATAGTGGACCCTGTCTCAAAATAAATAAATAAATAAATAAATAAATAAATAAATAAATAAATAAATAAAAATAAATAAATAAAAAGAACAGCCTAGTATTTTTGGCCAGTAATCACTACTAAACTTCCAAAAGCATAGAAAAGAGTGCTCACAAATCCATTCTAATTATTCATATCATTGGGGTACTTGTAAAATGCCCTGCACTCGAAAGTCAACATTTCATTTATATTTACTATATTTTACTGAACTGTTAACTATTTTTTCTAATGAATTGATCACTCTTGGAAACTTCAGACTGTTTTCATAGTTGAGAAGGGATACTTGAAACTCTCTTTATTCCTGTCTCTTCCGAATCTCATTCTAAAATTGATTCTGGTTTTTTTGAAAGGAGAATTAGGTTAGAAATGGTAGAAACAGGAGTAAGAGATCCATGAGAGCAACAGCAAGAATAGGTAATACTGTTGTTTCTTGGTGCTCTTGTGATTGGTTCCAGAACCTCTGCAGCCACCAAATTGCAATGATGCCCCAGTGCATATGGAGAGTGGTGTAGTGCTTGCCTGTAACCCACGTCTATCTTCCCATGTTTAAATATCTCTAGAGGACTAACAACACCAAACACAATATGAATGCTATATAAATACTCATTCTATTGTATTGCTTGGTGAATTCCGTACATGCTCAGTACACATGCAGTTTTGTTGTTGTTGTTTTCTGAATGAATGTCTCCCATCTGCAGTAAGTTGAAGCTTTAGATGCAGATCCTATGGATACAAAGGACCAACTCTGCTTGGTGTTGGGCTAAGCCTGGGGCTGCTGTAGAGTAATGTGTTAGAAATGGATTTGCATCACTGGCACAAAGGCCTAGCAAATAGTCCCTGAATACTTTTGGGGAGATGTAAAAGTTATAAGAGATACTGGCTGAAATAGGATGAAATGAAATTTATAAGTTCTAGGGCGAATGTAAAGAGATAAAATTCCTTGCACAGCTGTAGAGGGAGAAGCTACGGTAAGGGAATGCTAGTGAAAATGCAGGATATACAATGATCCTCCAATAGCATTGCTCTTTCTCACTGCAAAGAAATGTACTCTAGCTGAATGTTTTCATTTACAGCCTAACATTATCCTTCATAAGACTTTACTTTGTATCCTCCAGTATTTCACATAAGTATTCAGTAAATCCTTCAGACTTTTTCACCATTTAAATTTGATTTGCCGTCTAATCCTATTCATCTTAGATTGGCGAGTGACAGGGAAAACTTCTTCATTCCTTTTTTAGAATTTAAAACATTGTTTTTCCTAATTCCCTGAATGATCATAATGTGCCAAGTGCTTCATGCAAATTACCTATGTTTCTTCAAAACCACCTCTATGGAGTAGGACACAGTGGCTCCCGTTTTACAGATGAGGAAACTGAGACTCGGGGAGAAAAAGTAATTGTCGATAGAATTTGAAGTCACATGTTTCTGTACCTAAAATCTACAGTCTCTTTACTACCTACTCAGAGATGCTAGATTCTGCCTGTTCCCTACATTTTTAACTTTTCTTTGTAATCTTAATTTTGTTCTGGTTTAGAGAATTGAGCCTATTCTTTTTCCTCTCCTCTGCCCAAATCTTCAAGTAGATCATCTAATTGTTATTTGAAACATCCAATTAAATTTTAAAATACCTATCCCTTCCTTGCCCTGCAGACTTAAAATAGATCTACCGTCTCCTAACAGTCATCTCCTTTTGTTTTCATTTGCCCCTTCTTTTATAAGGCCTATTTCCCTGCTTGCATTATTCCATCAATTACTTTCCACCTTTTCACTGAGAGGTTATTTTTACTAAAATTAATTAACACATAGGGTCTCCTGTTTCCGTGTTTAATTCCTTTTTACCAGTTGTAACATAAGAACAGGAAAGAGAAGATTCTGACATTATTATCACACATATTTATTTAAGATCCATTCGTTTGTACTTGATGTGACTACATGGTGAATGTACTAGTTAGAAAGCCACATGAGATAAATAAAAGATGAGACTGTCTGGCTTAAATCAACCTTTCTTCCTATTTTTCACTCTGCCACCCTCCTGGGATTTACCAGAATTTTTATTTTTTCAATGGAAAAGATCTGAGGGTACTATGGGCTGTTTACTTCATTCCTTCTTAGTAATTCAATATAATTCAAATAGTAATTTAGGGGTTTTTCTTAAACTGGATACATTCCAACAAGAACAATAAAAGATTACTTAGGTAAAGTAATATTACCTTGAGAAATAAATATATTGTTAAAGTAATAGAAATCATGGGAAGATGATGGAATCTCAGGTAATACATTCTGATTTAAGAAATTCTATTGTTAATATTACTTCAGTTTTGTGTCTTAATATAAATTGTGCCTTTCCCAGATGGGAAGTTTTCGTGGCTAATAGGTACTGTTCCAGTGAGAGAGCAAAACGTGTCTTGGTTGGGATTTTCACCTCTTTTTGAAGCTGCTGAGTATTTTTAAAACAATGTGTGGCTGCGTGGCAATAACTTTTGGGAGTCAGAAGTTGGTGACCTTTCCTGAGGAGAGGAGACGTTGGCAAAGCCACCGGAGTTGCCTCGGGATTCCTGGTATGAGTAGCCAGCACTCAGAGACAGTTCTCAGAGTTTTAAGATGCACAAACTGACAGGCTATGGCTTCCCCTACGTGTTGGTGTGGTTACAGACTTCCAAAATGACAATTGCCCTGTTTTAAGAAAACTATTAAATATTTATTGTCAGAAACATTGTGTTTATTGAAAAATACATCCACCCTCCAAAACAGCAGCTGAGAAGCTGTAGTCCTTCCTTTACTTCTGTGTGTAGTGGGTATAATGGTTTCCCAAAAACAGCCCGTTTGGGTACCAGGGTAAGTGAAAACAGTGAAGAATTCGTGGCTTGAACCACACGTTCGGCTGTCTGACCACTGTAGCATGTTGCTGTTGTGTGACTTTGTGTTGGCATCAGGGCTACGGCAACATTTTGGGGAACCCACGGAGTCACACACTGCGAGAGTTATCCTTATCACAAAATGAGCTTTTTTGTTACTTTTAATCAAAACAGCCCTGTGGCTTTTCTTCTCTCACTCAGCCTATAATCCATGGCCTCCCTGCCTTGGTAAATGATTGGAAATAAAAGCAGTAGATGTATAAGCTTTGGATCTGTTCTTTCATCAGAATGACATTTAGGTTTGGTTTTTTTTCCCCATCTGTCGCGAGCCGGCGATGCAGAGCACTGTCCAGCAGTGTCTCAAACCTGAAAGAGCAGCGGGGTGGAGATGGGGCAGAGAGAAAAGAAGGACGCCAAGACAAGAGTCTGATCAAGGCGGCGTTTATTGCCGGCAAGCACCGGCCTTTTAAAGCAAAAAAAACACCACAAACTATTATGGGATGGGTTTACCATAGTAACTGAGAGGTCACACAGGAAAAGAGCAAACAGGTTCACCAAAACAACCCACCGTGAGTAGTAGTAACCCGGACAACCACACATCTAAAGGTCAGAGACAAGAAACTGTAACTTTCAGGAATTCCACAAAGGAAACACTCTACCTGCTAAACTGGAGAAGCTTAACACATATGGAGTTACTAGAGTTAACAATGCTTACAACCAATACTCATGATCCCCACACCCATCTTCTGTTTTAGCTGAATTTTCCAAAAATCACTTCAGTGAAATTTGTTACCAACTGCTTTGGTGTATACAGTTTATAGGCGTTCAGCATTCGGACCGACGTTTTAGGAACACCATCCTTGTACTTTCATCAATGAAGTAGTCATTCCCACGCTGCCCGCCAGCGGTCCCAAGCACAGCGTCCCCTGAGACTGGTCATGGCTGTGTCAGCCTCCTGGCTGGTGTGTGACTCGCAATGAGCAGGCTGTTTCTGTAGCTCTCACTTGTAGAATGGGGTCCCACACATAGTAGGACTGCAGTCAGTATTTACTGACTGCATGGGTAAATAATTCATTTTAACATTTTTTGAGGATTCTGTGACTTCAAATTTACCAGTTTTTATTTCATAATCATAGTGTTATTTTTAAGATGCTTGAATCGATGTACTCTAAGGGATGTAGTTTGATTTAGCTTTCTCAATATACTTATGATGAAAAAAAGTATGTCATCATTATTATTAAAATTGCTACCTTTCTAATTGGAATGTAATTCATATGGTTATATAATTTACATTAAAACTACATATAACATTCTATTGTAATTTATGTAGTATATTTCTTTAGAATCATTTTATGGCATTTCCTATTTTGCCAATTTTTCAGAATCTTCAGCAGCTTTTACCAACATCTCAAGAAGAATGTCAACTTTAATCTGCTATTTATAGTAATTTGTAGCCAAATTTAATGTGATGAAGCTTCTCTGGTCATTTTCTAGCTTACCATTGACTAATTTCTTTTTTTAAATTATTTTTATTAGTAGACATTTTCAGTACATAATGATTATAGTCCTTGTGTGAGCTGCTACACATACATAACATCTCAACATTCTTATTTTAGAAATTTAATTTTTGTTACCTTCACAATTTCCTTTCAGTGTTAATGGTTATCAAAGTTGAGATACTAATCATGCTGCACAGTATCACAACTCTTCTGGGTTTCTCTACTTTTTTTTTTTGCTATTTGGAATGATTTTATAATTTTATTTTCTGCATCAAGCTGCTTTAGTGTCTCTTGAGTAAAAAGAAAAATTTAAGCATTAGAGAAAATTTCAACATTTAAGAAAGTTTATAGCAAGTTCCGTTACTTGGGTTGCTTTCAACAGTCTTGCAGAATTTAGTCGTGGTTGAAATGTCAGTTTAATTTTATTTATTTTTAGCTTTAATTTTAGTTCCATCATAATTTGTCATTACTGTGTGTATGTCTTAGTGTATTTTAGGTGAATAGAAATTTCTTGAGTGGATCATGTTTCAGAAACTGTGTCCTTTCATTTTTCAGCCATAGATTCATTTAAGCAAGCCAGTTAACAAATCTGAGAAATCAGGCAAGAAACTGGATTGAAAATTGAAAGTTGCCGGGCCTGGTGGCACATACCTGTAATTTCAGCAGCTGGAAGGCTGAGGCAGGAGGATTGCCGTGAGTCTGAGGCCAGCCTGGGCTATATAGTGAGTTCAAGGACAGTCTAAACTACATAGTCTTAAAAACACCCCCTAAAACGGAGAGAAATTTCATCACTTAAAATTCTTTTGGTATTTTAAAACCCAGAAATGTCTCATTCTCCAAAGTATTTTGTTCAAAGTTCAGAGATACCTGGAATAAAACTAGGTGAAATGACTGAGTTAAAACTTAAACTGAACTAATTAATATCAATGTTTCTGTATAGTTAGCTTTTCATCACAATAATGAAACACCTAAACCAGGCTACTTATGAAACAGTGAGATGAAAATTTAGTTCCCAGATTAGAGGCTGAAAGTGCCAATGGCCCAGTGTAAAGTAGGCAGCAGCCGTGTGGTGGTGGTCCCACCTGGTGGCACATGGGAGTCAGCCATGGAGCAGTGTGTGCTGAGCAAGCACGTGTGGATTTACATCTCACATAGGAGCAGAGAGAGCGAGGGAGGGGACAGCGACCCTCTCATGAGAACTCAAGGGGTCTCGCGAACTACCTCACATCTCTAATGACTCAAGGATCTCCTGCTAGACCCTGCCCCACAAAGTTTCCACCTCTGCTCAGTAGCACCAACCTGGAGACAAAATCTTCAATCACAATGGGGTAATGTTGTGGTTAACCTTAGTTGTGTCAACTTGATTTAAGCAACTCCTAGGGAACTAATACAGCACATGTTTGTGTGCGTCTGGTTGGATCGTGGAGGCATGACAAGAGGTACAGTATGTGATCCCTAGACTCTTCCTTTCTGGCACCGGCTCTTCACTCCCTGCACTGTGTCCCCACTGCCATGAACTAAGCATGGCCTTCTGCCATAATGTTTCAGCTTTGGAGCCAAGCAGACCTAGACTGAATCCCTTTGAAACATGAGCCAAATTAAACTTCTTTACCTTTAGGTTGTGGGTATCTGGTTTTGTGTCCAGCAGCTGGAAAGTTAACTAATACAAGTAAACTCAAACTACAGCAAAATGTAAGGATGAAGAAAGTATTCCAAAGAAGTTGTTTCAAATGAAGGCCAAAAATTTACTGCTGTAAATGATATAGCAAAATTAGCAAGAATAAGTTTAAGTGATTCAAGGATTGTTTTGAGCTGATAATCTACAATTGGTCTTAGCCAAAAGGCTGAAAAGTGATTGGGCCTATAATGGAAAAAATGGCAGAAACTTGATACTCTTGTAGTACAGCTGCACTAGGTTAAGAATTTTAATACATTTTATGGTGTTTAATCCTAAGAAATTACTATCGATTTTGCCCTATTAGAGTCTGTATAATAAATTTCCAAAATTGCTTTAAATTTATTTAATAAGTAAATTTAAAAAATATTTTTGAGAAATCTTGATTGTTCATGATAATTTGAATTGCTACCACTTTTGAGACTGACCAAACATGTTGCTTAAATTTTAATTTTCATTCCTTTAGATCCAACAAGTCTAATTTAATAAAGCCTACTACAAAAATAAAACTATCAGTAAGAAATGACATATATTCAATGTTTCTTATATCTTTATTTGGAAAAAAATGCAACTTTTTTTTGAAAAGCAATTTCGATGCCCATCAGTAGAAGAAGGATTAAACCCATTATGGTATAGCCAAAAAAGAAATGCTATGGAACTGTTGAAAAATAACTTATTCACCCCATGTGCCCTAACCCTAAGAGAGATTCCTAATATATTGATTTAAAAAGTGACCTGCAGAATAATGTAAATAATTTAATTTTTCATGTTAAAGAGGGGTTGAAGGGAGGGCAGGGGTATGGGGAAAAATGAGAACCAAGATCTGTCATGCAAAGGTACGAGATCCCCGTGATAAATGTGACTGTACTGTATACTTAAAATGTATTTATTGTATTGAACAATAAATTCAATGAAAAAGAAAAAATAATAATAAAATAAAAACAAAGCAGTACACCCAACATTTAAGTATGCAGCATAAGGAAGCATTTAGAAGGATATTCCTCAGTCCAGTGACATTGGTTGAGGTAAAATTCTGCTGGGAGTCATGAAAGAGATTGGAATTATGTGTCTTTTGAGTTTGACTTGTTAAAACAAGAATATATTATTCTTGAAATTTAACATTTTTGATGAAGTATAATGTTTCAGTAGTAGGAATAATTGCAAGGTAAAGATTTGCAATTAAAATATAGTGTGGAATCCAGGTAAAGTCTCACACCAATGTCCAATGATTTATTGTTATGACTTCATAGGAAGTCCAGATTACTTAGGAGACAAAAACTTCAAGGGAAATGGTGAGATTAGGGCAAAGAGAACTACAGATTTTTTTTCCTAAAGCACTTTTTTTATAACTTCAACTTTGACTTAGTGCTCGCTTCAGCAGCACATGCTAAAACTTTGACTTAAAATTGTTGATGGTCTACTTGGTGGGAATTTTCTTTACAACCCAAAGAGAAAAGAACAGAGAAATTGGAAATGCTGGCTGGAGACAGAGACTTGGAAGTCACTGTCATCGAGGTGCTAATTCAAGCTCAAACTTTGTGTGTGTGTGTGTGTGTGTGTGTGTGGTGGGAGGATGGGAGGATTCACTTATATGATCCACCTCCACACCAGCAGGTCTGGACTGGCCAGATTGGGCTTGGTGGAGATAAAGCCTCCTCTGACCTGCGGCTGTGATGCACATGGAGCCAGAGGGTGATTTCCAAATCCTGAAAAAGAGAATGCAGAAGATCAGAGAAATGTCACTGTATGATTTATTGATATCCACAGCCATCTGTGCTCTTTCGGGAGCCTGGGTGAGGAGCAGGGAAAGATGAGAGTAACAGGCAGCGAGACTAGGAAGATAATTCTGGAAACACCAGAAAGTACAATGCTCTGCATGAGCACAGAAACCAGTGTGGACCCCCTTTACCTGGCTCTTTCTACAATAGTAGACTTGTGCTGGACAAGCTGGTGGACTCTAGATTGGAATAGGTCGAATACTACAGGGGAAGGCCTCACAGAGAAGTTACATTTGGACTCCCCATAGAAGAAGAAGAAGCCAGGTGTAAGAAAATCTGGAGGTAGAACATTGTAAGTTGAAGAAATGGCAGATCCCAAACCCGAAAGTGGAGTCCAGATTGACCTACCAAGGAAGAATGGGAAAGCTGGTGTCATTGAACCTCAGGGAGGATACACGTACAGAATGAAAGAAGGGAGTTACATAGAGACTAAACGACATGACACAAATGAAGACAAGATTCCTAAAGGAAGTGGATAAAGACACTGTCTGTGAATATGATCCATTATCCATGAAGTTAATTTGGCCGGAAAATATGGAAAGTTAAATGGTTCAGATACAAAAATCTAATAATGCATGCCTTATTTTAAATGAGAAAGAATTAAGCATCTTTAATATCAGAAAGGAAAGAATCTAAGGACAAAGAAATCTGACTCCTTTTCCTCCAGGGACCATTTGTACTATTTTTTTCCCCACAAAGGACACAGCCGCCTACTCAATGCTAGCATTCATCTCTCATAGATAGGCTTCTCCCAGGGAGTGGGCAAATCCCCTGGAGCTTTTAGCTCCTCCGCTTGAAACTGATTTGTAAAAAACCAAGAACGACACTGTACATACGTTATTGTATTTGCTCTGGCATTAAAAACAAAGAACGAGAAAGTTTATAAAGATTGGTTCAAAAGTTTTAAAGCTGGGTTTTAGAAGCCATCTTATGTAACACCATATTGTAAATAAGGAAACTGAAACCCGGAAAAATATTGCTTTGGCCAGCTTCAGAAAGCTAAAGACTGAAGACATGGTTCTCTCTCCTAATTCTTTATCCAAATGAGTGTCTTCTCACTAGAAAAGGCTATGTCTTCTTTATCTGAAAAACTCAAACCCCGTGAATGGATTGGTGGTTTATTTGTTTATGCAAAAAATACTGAGCAACCACCTAATCAGACAACATGCTAATTGCTAGAACATAGGAGAGTTCAAGTACCTATCTCCACTTCATCTGCTCCTCTTTTCGTCTGTCTACTCCAGGAAGGTTCGTGATCCTACCGTGTTCATAAGGCTTCTTTTACCAAGGTGTAACCTTGGTTACAAATCTAAGGGTTATTCATCTGTTCTTATCTTTCTTGGCAGAGATCAAAACAATTGACTACACCTTCCTTCTTGATATCTTGACGTCATATATCCTAGATTCCTTCCACCTCCAGGAAACTCCCTTTCTGTTTCCTTTGCTGACTGTTCCTCTTAGATTTAATTTCTAAATATTAGAGTTCCCAGCTTGGCTCCAGCTTATCAGTTTTTCTGCAACTCCACACCCACGCTATGTTATCCTGTGTTAATGCCCTGCCACCACAATCCGACGTACTTCTGCTACTAAACCCAAAGCTTACACCTCTAACTTGCCTACTTGGCGTCTTCATCCAGATATTGAATTGGCATCTGAAATTAAACATGTCCTGCATAATGAAACTTTTGATTTTCCCCTAACTCTCTCCTAAAATATCCTTTTTTCTCTCGGTAAACTCATTCCACAACATCTAAGAAGTATGTGCCAGGTTCCCTTCTAGATACTGGGGATATAGTGATGAATGAAATAAACAAAAACCAAGATTTACATTTCAGCAGAGAGGGGATCTCTTTGAAGCCAGACAAATGGTTTGTTTAAAAAAAAAAAAAAAAAAAAAAAGCCCACTACTTCCCTGCCACTGCTTTTCACCTTTCTCCACCCTGGGCCTCCTAGCACAGCTCATCACTGCCGTGACGCACAGAACAGCCTGCTTGCCCGTGGCTCTCCTGCCGTATCCACCAATGGGGTTTTAAACCCTCACTCAGCAGAGGGTGTGGGAGAGATGTGGAGCCCAAGTAGACAATCCCCAAATGCTTCACGGGGGCAGGGAGCCACGACAACCCTACTGACCGTTATTTTCATCGCATCACCCCACTGAAGGAGCTGGGCCAGCAGACGGCCAGATTGTGGTTGATGTAATAAGTGTTCTGGTTGCGCTTTCTCCAGGAGAGAACAGAGAGGAGCAACAATTAATTCAGACTTGGGGTGGCCACTCATAGAAGAATAACTAAACCTTACATCAGTGCTTGTTTAGATTACTACGCTCACAGTGTGGTTTCCCAATGCTTACAAGGCCTGGGATGTATCAGCTATTGTACTAACACTTATTCAAGTAAATTGTTTAAATGTCACATGATTCCATGAGGCTACAACTTCTATATTATCCTGTTTATGGGTAAGGAAACAGAAATTAAGTACTTGGCTAAAGATCTCATAACTAGTAAGTGACTTGATGAAGCCTCAAACCCAGGCAGCTGTTGCTCCCACTCCTGAGCTCTCTATAACTCCAGCTCTCATCTGAGAAGACTTTAGTCTTCACATCACTTCCCAGCGATGTGAAGGACAGACAGAAGTTTGCCAAGTGGAAATCGAGGAGAATGACTGTAGCAGGCGGCTGGAATACAGGTATGTGGCAGACGACGTGTTCCAGTGGTAACAAGTATTCCACGGGGCTAGAGTAGAGGCTGCAGCGGGGAGTGATAGAAACCATTTTTTAAAAAATAGTGTATACCAGAAATTGAATGTCTAATGTTTGCCGCTGTTTTCTGAAAATTGCTCTATCTGGGATTTATCTGGAATCCCACTAAAAGCACCTCACCTAGTTTGCCTAGAACACAAGTATCAAGTTGCTGAAGCTGTTAAGCCCTCAGGTGCCAATGGCTTTGCTCATGGTGCAGAGTCTTATTCTGGAGCAAGCCTGATGACACTTCGTTTATATGACCTCCTTTTACAAAGGAGAACCCAGACCCAAGCATCCACAGCTTGTCTTCGTCGTACACAGCCCGCGTTTGAAATGTGTCAAAAGAAATGGGATGAACTTGGAGAAATTGGAAAAGCGACCATGAGTAAAAGTACCATAAGAGCATTTATCAGTCTCAGAGTTTAAGAGGTGAGGCGAACACTTACAGACTCTGGATGGATGCACACTAAATGGAGAAAACTGATATTAGAATGTACATTTTAAAGTTGGATCTCTTCCAGAAAGCTCGAACCAAGCAGACAGCCAGCTGGATAATTTCTGATCATAGTTGCTCTCTCTCCACACCCTCCTGCAACCATCTCCCCTACCTCTGTTACTATCAGTCACAGAGCGATGACTTTGATTGGTTTCTTATATTAACAGACTTTTGATGAAATAATAGAGAGTATTATTAGTAAATATTTGAGAACACATTGAATTCTTAAGGAACTCACATGCAGCACTTTAACAGGTAAGGGAGAACTTAGGGCCCTAAATTATGTTTCCCAGAAGCAGGTATATGGTGGCTTCCAGTTGACTAAAAGAGCCTCACTCTAACAATTGCTTAAAGTCATTGGCCTTAAAAAAGATTTCAGAGTTTGGAGGTAGCTAAAGTATACTTAGGAAAAAGTTTAAATATGTTTATCTTTTCCCTTTTTGTTCTTCCCCTACGTATCACACCTTCGTGAGAGAATGAAAAGATGAAAATAAAGTGTTTGTAGATGGGGAGGGGAGGAGGGGGTGAAGGGAGGGCAGAGGTAAGGGGAAAAAAATGAGAATCAAGACTTGCCATGTAAAGGTACATGATCCCAACAATGAATGTAACTGTACTGTATCCCTAAATGTACCAATAAACTCAATTAAAAAAAAAAAGAAACATAAAAAAAAAAAAGTTTAAATCTGTTTAAAGTACCGGTCATAGTGGCACACACCTGTAATCCTAGCCTTTGGAAGGCTGAGTCAGGAGGATTGTGGTGAGTTCAAGGCCAGCCTGGGCTACGTAGGGAGTTCAAGGCCAGCTTGAACTATATAGTGAGACACAGTCTCAAAAAAACCCTATCTAAATGGCAGATAACATTTTAAATTCTTTTAAGATAGAGACACAATCTTTTGACAGCACATGATACATAATATATCACAACTCCAGAATAGCATTACCTGGGGCATAATTTATGAATCATTTAAAAGTTGCAACTGTAGCCAATGTGATAGCCATAATTTCATACAAAGCTATAAAAATGCACCCCAAATATTCAGTGGACAAATATGCTGCTATTTGGTGTTCATGGGCTTAGCTAAACTGCGATTAATGGTCTCAAGTCAAAAAGTATTGGAAGAAATATTTTTAAATTATTTGGAGAAAAATGTGTATGTTTGTCAACATTTTCTAAAGACTTGTTTTCCAATGGAAATTCAGAGCCACCTAGTGACCAAAAATAGAATGTCTAAATATAAAACAACAAGAAAAACTTTCTAGAAAAAGAGAAAAGCAATCATTTAACCCTGGTCTTTGATGTCCGAAGATGACATTATATCCAGTTGCTATCCTCAAGAAGAGAGTTCCCCAAATTGAATGAAATATTGTTTTTGCACCTTTGATAAACACCCCTAAACATAGACTGGAGATGGCAATATGATGAATATTTTCAGCATGTTGATGTAGACACCCTTTTTCAAATGAGCTAAGTGTGACCTACACAATGTAAGCAGCCTTTCCTCACGGAGTCATCTCCTCCTCCTGAATGATGTTTACCGCTCTTTAGAAGTTTGTATATTTTATATCTTGAGAAAAGAGACGGTGGGGTGGCCTTTCTACAAAAGACAGGGTCAGCAGTGGGTGGGGTAGGGAAGGAACAGGCAGTCCTACACTTGCCAGATGCAGCCTCTGGTTTGTATTCATTGTTTAGCCTGAAGACTTCTGTTTGGTTGTTTGTTTTGTTTTGTTTTGTTTTGAGACAGGCTCTCACAATGGAGTTTGGGCTGGTCTTGAACTCGTGGTGATCCTCTTGCCTCAATTTCTAAAGTGCTGGAATTACATGTGTGCATCAGGATTTAAACAATTCTATTTCAAATGATTCAGTTAAATTCAGTAAAACTCCCCTCAGTCTTGATACGTAGATGTTTTTGGTAGGTGCAGATGCATTAAATCTAAAGTGTCTTTAGGGAGCTGAGTTTTCAGCCTGGCTGAAGTGGAAGTATACAGTAGGAGAAGAGGGAGAGAGGTCGTGCGTGGAGCACTGTGACACTTGGTACAGTTTGGGGACTTGACTAAAGTCATGGTGAGAGTTAGGGCAATTAATCTGGAGGCAGCAGGTGGGGTGGACTGATGCAAGGTGCACAGATGTCAGGAAAAACAGGTTATTCCAATAGTTTTGGATAGAAATCATTAGCATGAAACCTGGAATTATTAAAGTAAGACGGACTTAATGGGTCCTGCAAAAGAAGTATCTCTGGGATTGATATGAGCAAGAAATGGAAGGAGCGTTAGGAAGAAGGAGCCCAAAATGGCTGCCTTAGATGGTGAGGGGAAAAAAGATGAAGACAGTATCATATGATAGCAGCAGTAGAAATAAGGATATCGGGTAAGCAGCTGAGGTGTGATTTTGAGTTTGGTTCTGCCACCCATTCCTTCTTTCATTCGTTCATTCATTCAGAAACATGTAGCCCGCCTGCCCTGTGCTGGGTGGGAGGCTACAGGGATTCACAGACTTCCCCATACAGGGGTGCTCAGGTCAGTGTTACTTCTATACCAAGGAGACACAGTAGAGTGAGTGACAAGCTCTTTGCCAGGTATACCATCTCATTTAAGTTATTCCGACTCTTAGTGGTGATTCTAGTAGTCCTCTCTTATCCTTTGGATATAGTCTAAGAGCTCTCTGTAGATGCCTGAAACTGTGGATAGTATCAAACCTGTATATACTATTATTTCTTTTACACGTAGAGACAGTTTTCTATCATTGTGATAAAAACCTGAGATAAACAACTTAAAGCTCATTTTGTCTCTCAGTTTTAGAGCTTGCCCACTGTTGCTTTGGGGCTGTGACAGCTCAGCACATCATAGGAGAGCCCGGGATGGAGGAAGCCTGCTCATCTCACGGTGTCTCACATACAAAGGGAAAGAGGAAGAGACAAAGTCCCAATATTCCCTTCCAGGGCACACTTCCCAGGACCTAACTTCCTTCTACCAGGCCCCCAACCCCAGGAGCTGGGGACCAAGTTTTTATCACACTGGCTTGTGGAGAACATTCCAGATCCAGACTCTAGCACACATGTAATTCTGATAAAGTTTAGTTTATAAAGTATGAGCCATAAGAAGTTGCTGTGGCTTGTGTCTAGATGTCCCAAAGCCTCATGAGTCTTTTTCAAAGGTAGCTAAATCTAGAATGTATGATGCTGGGATTAAGGGCATGTGATTTCTAAACCACTACATGTGAGTGATTGGTTTGCCACTACCCTAATCCCAGTGGTCTGAATAAGATAAAAGGAACAGAAAGACATTGTTAAGGTCCCTTGTTTTTCCTGTCTTCTGCTGCTATGAACTTTCTGTTGTTGCTTCACTACCATCTGTCTGCCATGAACTGTTCTTCTCTGCAATGCCACTCTGCCAAACTGCCTTGGTGTGAAGCCAACTGATGATGGGCTGAAACCTCTATGAACTGTAAGCCAACTAAACCCCATCCCCTCTAACTTTGGGTGTTGGGTATTTTGTCTAAGCAACAAAAGAAAAGTAATTAACGTAGAAGTTAAGTACAATAACTCACAATGGTGCTTAATAACCTCAGAATACAACTTTTCTTTCCTTATTAAATTGAGAATTTTCACCTGTTCAAGTAGAGGAAGCACTTTAATGCTTCTCTTGGTCATACTGGGATTGCTAACTTTACTACTTGTGCTTCGGGGTCATTGATAAATAAAAGAAGGGTTACCTGAACATAAGCATTGCAAGATTGTGGTGACTAAGATGACCACCAAGTGACTAACGGGAGGGTAGTATCTACAGTACGGATACACTGGACAAATGGGTAACTGGTGATAGAATGAGTCACAGGAGAGGAGGACTGAGGCAGGTGGGCAGGAGACAAGGGTAGCACAAGATTCATCATGCTACTCAGAATGACCTGTTGTTTAAAAGTTCTCAGTTATTTATTTTTGGAATAACCCACTATAGTTTCTGATGACAATTGGCCAGGGAAAAGTGAAACTGAAAATGAAGGAGCCCACTGTGTCATTGCGTTAGTTGCACAAAGGAAACAACTATATGATGATGAGTTTTATAGTCACCCAAGAGCTCTGTGACAACGCAGGCTTTGAATGCACTGTTTTCCTCATACCTCTACGGTTTTCTCCAGGAAGGAGCCCAGAAAGGGAGGTGGGCAGCAGACAAGATCTCTGAGCTAGCCTCCACCCCAGGGTCACTGCAGGCCCGTGTCAGCTCAGTGGCCTGCAGGTAGGGGCAGCTTTTAACACACAGGCTTTTAACACAAGACAGCAGGCCTCGCCATTCTTGTTCCTACTTGCCACCTTCTGATCTGCTCCTATCTAAACCCTCTGAACCCCTTGTAGGTTTCATTGCCTCAGTTCATGGTGTAGAGATGAACTTCAAAACGTTGGCTTTGAGTTCTCAGCCATTTGCTAGCTGTAATTTCTATTTCCTTGACCAATCACAGAAATTCCCTGAGGCCACAGCCTTCTCATCTGTAAAGTAAGAAAAATGACACCTGTACATAGAAACTGTCAAGAGGGTTAGTGAGATAATATAGCTCAAAGGCTTTTATGAACTGTAAGGTTCTTGTGGTATAAGGGGCCCACATCCTCTCCTTGTTATTCCTACTTGATCTCTAAGCAAGGAAGCACCCAGCACTTGGATGTACGTACTGAGAGTCATACACACAGATTCCTCTAAAAACCAAGGGGCTGTGGTTAGGCAACAGCGAAACTGCACAGGAGTAAGAAGCCAGACTGCACAAAGAAGCAGGACTTCTTAGCCTTATCCCACCTGAATTTATTTAAGTTCTATATCGTTTATCCCAAAAGTTTCAGCACGGCCTCACACGTTAATAGTGTCAGAAGTATAAATACTCTAAAATTACAGGGAACTGCATCTGAAAGTGTAATTATTTTCATGTCATCGGCACTTAGTTATGTCAGTTTTTGAATGCAAATTTTTGAACTTTAATTTTTGGTGTCCTGAAGACAGCAACTATGAACTGAACACTTTAAAATATTTTTTTCTAAATGCACAAAATTAACTTTCATATATTTTGTAAAAATTTTTAACATGGATGCTTCTGGACTTGTTAAAGCTTAAAACTGCACTAAGTCTTTGGGGATATATTGTATCTGTAAACTAATGCCATTTTCCTTGGATTTTCTCAATGTGTGGTACAAGCTGGCTGGCCCAGGAATACTCCTGAGTGGATTTTAAATGTGAATTCCTGGGATTTGTTCAAATCTCTGGCATAGGAGCCAGGAGTCTACATTCCACACACATTCCTTAGATAATTCTTTGTGATAGCACACACTGATATTTGTTCTCAATGCTCTAATCCTGACCATTTCACAAGAAACAAAGCTTGGGTTTTGTGAATGAATTATTCCTTCTTTTATTATTGTAATTATTATTCCCAGTAGAGGTCCTCACTTTGGTAAGGATTTACTGTCATTCTCTAACATTAGTTATCTTAAGCAGCGAAATTTAGAGTTGTTCATGGGTCCTTCAGTTTCTGATAATTCTATCTGAACTCTAGCTTGAGATCATTACTCATTTACATAGGAGTAAAAAGCAATTTTCACAACTAATGCCACTCAGAATGTAGCAAATCAATCAGGAAAATGTTTCTCTGAGTTTGCCAGTTGACAGTGTTTATTATTCTGGCAGTAGTTAGTGCATCTAAATATTAACTAATTAGTCTAGCTTGTAATATTCACTGCTGGTTTCATTGAATGAGGTGGGAGTGGGTCAAATCTGCCGACCATTCACAGTCTTCAAATGCAAATAAAGTAGCATTTGTTTGTAGGTGGAATTAAATGATTATAAATGGATGGCAAGCTGGTCTCCTGGGATTGGACATAAAGGTCCTGTAACTGCAGAATTGTATCAACAAACAGCTGTTGGGAACATACTATTATGCAGTAATAGCTGCTATTAAAATCCATTAGCAATCTTGATGGCCTGTTTGAATTTGATGCATCATTTGCTCTGAATAGCATTTTTTCCTAAAGTTTTGGGGTAGAATGTATGCAGATTGATAGGCGGCAACAGTGCCATTCTGGGAGATTAATACCGATTACACACTTTGCTTGCACTGGCTAATCTGGCCCTGAGAAATGCTTCCAATAGTGCAGTTTAAATGTTTCTTAGGAGAAAATATCCTCCCCTAGGGAGGAGACTTCCTCATACTTTGGTGTGAAACATCCATTTTGTTTCTGTGACAAATATTCACAGGGTCTGAATGGGTCTCCCTTTTCGCACTTTTTTTTTTTAGTAACCTAGTTTTTCCTCATCCTAGTACCTTGTGGAGACTCCAAGGAGTCCTCCAGGTTGGCCACAGTGCCCTTGGGATACCGCTTGGCTGAAAACAATCTATGCCTAAGATTTTGAAAAATGTGTGTATTGGCAAAGATAGTGCAGCTGTTCAAAGGACTGAGGATGCGGGAGCTCTGAGGTATGCAGGCTAAGTAGGCACAGAGAGAACCTGGGATGGCCCCATCTGGCTGAGGGGTCATGGCAAAGGGAGCCCAAGGTCACTAATCCAAAAAGAGGATCAACAGCTTCCAGTTCACGTGCCATGAAGAACATAAGGACACATTTTCATGCACATTAGAGGAGAGCAAATAGCCTGTGTCTGTAGAATAAAGTTAGGTAGAGATGTAATTTTTTACAGTAATTTGGAAAAGACATATGCACTTTCACTTCCTTAGAAGTGGAAACAGTGCATAGGAGGTGGAAAGGCAGGCCCACTGGAAAATTGTCTGAAAACTTTGTTCCTCAGAGCATGGTCTCTGACAAGCAGGCTTAGCATTTGCAGAAGCCTGTGCCCCCCAGACCTAATACATCAGGATCTGCATGCTAACAAGACTCCTTGAATACCTTTTCTGACTCCTAGGGCAGGTTTCTCCATTGCTTCCCTCCACCCCACTGATTCTTGAGGTGATTTAGCATCTTTGATGCTTACCTGCATTAGGACTGCAAATTTCCGGGGAAAAGAGAACTTCACATTTTCTATATCTCAGAGTCTGGCACATGTATTTACTTAGTCATCCATCCTAGTATTTACTTAATCGTCCATCCTTCAGTTTAACTATCCCTCTTTTTACTGACTCATCTACTTACTCATTTGGTAAGAAGCTATTGAGCACCTACCCAGTGTTTTATTTATCAAGGATATAGTGGGTATTGACAGAGTCTTTGTGATCACAGCTAAGGTAGATAAAAATTAATACACATGGAGAAACAGACCGGGCTTTCAGGGAAGTCATTGAAAGGTGGAGACATCAAAATCGTGGCTGGAGGGGCATCTGAAGAAACAAGGCCTAGAAAATAAAGTCACAATGGCCAGACTTACATACTTCTCTAAGGGATACAATGGAAACTTGAAATTATCTTATAAATGACACCACTGGTTCATCGAGTTCAGATATGCATTGGACACTTGGATGGGTGACCAGAATGTGTGGGCCCATTCCTTCCCAAAATGTTTGTGTTTTAGATGAGACCAGGTGCATTCAGTGTGGTATGGCCATTTTGTTCCTATTTTAGAAGTCACAGATAAGCCAAGGTTAATGGTGTCAGCCATATGCCCTTGCTATGTGCCCTGCTTCCTTATTGGATCGATATTAGCTAAGTGGCTATACTTGCAATCTTACTGGTTAATTATAATTTGACCCCTGTTGTACCTATCTCATGATTTTGTATCCACTTTGTCATTTTGCCCTATATAACATTCTTGGAGAAATGAACCTTGGTGGTAACTAACTTTCTGGATTACTCCTGTCTTTCAGGAGCTATTTCTCAATAAAGCTTTCCTATTATTGACCTCCACTGTCCTGTGGAATTCAACTGTTGATTTCAGCGGACATGAACTTGGCACATCTGATAGCTAGCAGGTTGGGAGTTCCCTTTCTCCTATGTCACTAACATCTTGTTGGGGACAGAGGATATGTACAGTGAACAAGAAGACAATTAAATGTACAGTATGATTTCATGTTTCTTGAAAAGTGCCTTGAAAAAAAAAATCAGAGTCAGGGAATTCAGTATCTGTTTAACAAATAGTAGGATGACTTTAAAAGGCAAGTAAGTTATAAGGGGAAAAAGAGTGAGGAGGCAAGAAAGTCTTTAGAGAATTTTAAGAACAGAGGTGAAGGACCGATAAAAGTTCCTATATCATTGGCAAAATGAAGAACAAACGCATAAACTGCCAGAATAGCTCTTCAGGAACACAGGGAAGAAAAGGAGAAGCCTGACCTGTAAAATCCATCAGGAAGTTGCATAAAGAGCATACTTCTTAAAAAGAAATGTTCATATTTGACCATATTTTTTAAAAAACTTGGATAGGGCTGGGGATTTAGCTCAATGGTTCTGCCACCTGCCTCGTAAGTGCAAGGACCTGAGTTCAATCCCTGGTACCAAAAACAAACAAAAAAACATGGATAGATGAGTCATTAGGATGTGACAGAACGTTTCTGTGGAACCAATAAGGTTGGGATATCTTGAGGTGTTTTAATTCACAATTAAGAGTAAAAGCAAGGAGGGGCAGGGCTAACAGGCCTGTTTCTCTACTTTTCTGAATCAGGTCCTGAGTCCTGATAGTCATAACCAATAGTAGTTGTGCAGTCAACTTTTCTTTATGATGACTGACCTGTGTGCTATTTCCATTGAAAAGGACTTTTTTAGCTAGGCGTGGTGGTGCACGCCTTTAATCCCAGCACTCGGGAAGCTGAGACAGGAGGATTGCTGTGAGTTTGAGACCAGCCTGGGCTACAAAGTGAGTTCCAAGTCAGTCTCAACTACATAGTGAGACCCTGTCTGAAAAAAAGAAAAAGGCTTTTTTAAAGGGTTAAGTCTAAAGAAGAGACACTGACAATTATGCATGTTGGAAAAAAAAATCCAGACTGTTGTGACATAACCCAAGCTCCAGTCCTATCTTTTACCTCTTTTTAGCTGTGTGCACTTGTACACGTTTGCAATCTGAAGCATGGCTAGTGATTGGATCTGTAGTTCTCAACTCTTGGGGCACACTGGAATCACTTAGGCAACTTTAAAGAACTACTAAGCTCTACCCTACCCGAGTCTTTGGGACCAGACCTCAGGGAAGTGGTAAGCATGGCAGTGGTAAGGGTGATCATTCAAAAGGTGTTATAATATTCAGCTAGCATGAAGAAATTTTGGATCATCAGTTTAGTAAGGCTCCTTATTATTCATAGTAGAGAACAAGGATGTTTTGTTGCAGTAAAAAAAACTGACAGTTTATATATTCAGATGGCTCTCAGTTTTAATGTGATTTTGCAGGTATGGTATTTGTTGCATTTTTACTAAGAAATGTGTTTAAAAACATATCTTTTAAAAAGAAATACTGTCTTCAAATTGGACAGGTAGTTTAAATGCCTCAGTAGGTGATGGTAACTAGAAGTATCAGCCCAATGACACTTACAAGTGCTGTAAAATATTGGGCTACCCAATCCTTAGGCTATTAAAGTATAAAAGTCAGGCTCAGAGTCATATGCCTGACTCTCACTCCTGGATCTATCACTCTCTGAGCAAGTGGTCTTGAGAAAGTTACTCAACTCCTCTATAGCCTGGGGATAATGTTACTATTGATATTAATCTACCTAAAAGGAAACGTTGAGGTCTACGTTAATCCATGTAATATACTTAGAACAATGCCTGTCATGTCCTAGGCATTCAGATATTCATTGTTATGGCCAATTTTTCTATTCAGAAGACTCAAGTCAATGAAGAAAAGGTTAAGGACACAATTTTGCCTTCATGCAAGGATGAAACTTTTGAACCCATTCAAAGACAGAATGACCCATCTCAGGCAATCCTGTTTCCCATCTATAGATGTATCAACCCCAGATTCCATGCATGTGTCCCAGTGAGGGATAAAAATGTAAAGAAATGGGTGGGTGTTGGGATTAAGGCCTATCTTAAACCTGATATTCAATTTTGCTTTTGTTTTGATTGTAAAATTAGAAGATTCTGTGACAAACCTAACTTATTTGTCAGTGTTGGGGAAAAGAAGTTTCAGTGGTGTCCCTGAATTGTGTCATGGGTTTTCTAGTGGTGCATACCGAATAGCTCTCTATCTTGAAGGTGAGGGGGAAGAAGTCCACTGCGTTATACAACCACGAGTAATGATCTTGAGATCTTTATTTTCTTTCCTTTGCAATAACTACCTATTCAAATGTGGTGATTCAAACAAACCAAGCAGAGACTCTTGGCCACATTCCACTATGGATCTGTCTGGCATGTCTCCTGAGAAGATATTCATTTAAAGATCTTCCACGTCCACAATGGGCGCAGACGGCAAGTACTTAATGATCTAACTGTGACAAATTATCTCTCACTCTATAAACATGAAATATAAAATGGAAACTTTTTAGTCACAGCAACTATGCGATACAGTATCTGTGCTGTCATTTGGCACAGAAGAAGTACTGAGGGATATGTTTTTATTTCCAGGCCTTTCTTCTGACTCTGAATTTCAGTAACTTCACTGATGAATGTCAATGTTGTTGACCCCTCTAATATGTGTGTTGTGTGTGTGTGCATGTGTGTGTGTGTGTGTGTGTGTGTGTGTGTGTGTGTGTATACCCTAGGGAATATCTGCCATCTGTCAGTGAAGAACATCGAGCATTTGGGGGAAGAACAGCTGTTTATATCCATCCAGACTGCTTAACAGAGTGTGTGATACCAGGCTATTTGGGAGGCAAAGGGAACTTCAACAGCTTTTGAGAGATGGGTATGTTCTGGATCTACATTTAGGTGAGCCAAATATGTAGAGCCAAAAGCTTGGCAAATTGATATAGCAGGGGCCTTCTGTTGAACATTAATCATTTATTTCTTCAATTTTTGTACTTGTCTCCTAATCCAGTTCATTAAATAACAGTGAATTTTCATGCCTTTTGCTGCAGATTCCATCCCAGTCCATGGGCTGGGGATTTAGCTCAGTGGTACAGCGCTTGTATCAATCCAGGTCCATATTTCTATAGTCCTTTGAATACATATTAATAAATTCCAAATTACATTGTAGACTTGACTTTTAATTGATTTTAGACACGTAAAGAAGCCTTTGGAGAGATGTCACATAGCTTTCTTGGTTTTCATACATGTACCTCAAACTCAACACGGCATGTGCAAGTTCGTTCCCTTCTCTCTCCTCTCACTGTGGCCATCTTGTTAGTTCACTATCCTATCTTGTCTTACCCAGAATATAGCAATCAAGACTCACACATGGGCATGCATTCATACGAATTAGGGCAAGACCTTTCCTTCAGTCCGTACTACCCATCCCAAATGATAAATTGAAATAGATCAACCTCTTTACCCCTTTCGTTGGATGTCCTTGGTCAGGGTACAGCTTGCAAGCTGTGTCTCTGTTAGAGATTCCCAGGGCCATTTGTATATACATGTGTTATCCTTTGCCCTGTACTTTTGGCCACCAAAAGTATGGTAGCTTCCCCCATGCCAAGCAATTCTCCACTTCTCCGTAACCTTAACTCACTGCCCCATACTTTAATTCAATTCTGAGATAGTCTACCTGGAATTAAGGCAGACCACAAAGGCTCAGTCCCACAAGACTGCCCCTGACTTCACATACCCATGGAAAGTGCATATAGTCACCTCTGCATGTGATAAATCAACTGTAAACTAGAGGTTCCCACAAACCACTCCTCAGCATCTGTAGTTTACTAGAACAGCTAACGGAACTCAGGGAGACACTTCAGATGATAACAGATATGGTAAAGAACGGAAAAATTAAGAGATACAAAAGGTCAAGAATGACTCAGGGCACTGAAGCTTCTCTCCCCATGGAGTTGAAACAGAGTATGCTCCTGACACCACTATTGCTTAGGGAATTACAAAGTTTTTAGGAGTCCTAGGTCAAGAACTGAAAACAAATTATGTATTTCTTATTATTTCACAGGCCAGTTTCCCAGTATTGACTTAAATTGTAGGATTGTGAGTCAGTGTTACAGTCTACTTTTTCTCACTGCCGTGCAGACCTAATCATGCTCTGGTCTTAAAATCCTTCATTAGCTCTCTGTATCTTTCCCATTAAAAACTTTCCTGTGTGGCAGACAAGAGAATTTAATTTCTGATCCTTGCACTGATCCTCCACTTGTCTTATGCCTCTTGCACTCCGTGTACTGAACTCTGGGTGGCTCCTATGGTGCCTATTTTATTTCTGTTGCATTTTTCCATCCCTATGCCTTCTTGTGTGCCATTCTGTCTCCCTAACATGCCTTTTCCCCCACTTCTTCCAGACCCAAGCCCTTCTTTACTATAGTTCAGCGATTCAGCTTCTAAGCAGCACACACTAAGACTCCTAGGCAGAATGCCATTTTATGGAAATATATTTTACATACCATCAAGTTCACCTTTTAGAACTGTACAATCCAATGGTTTTAGTATATTTATAGACTTGTGCTACTGTTACCACAGTCTAATTTTATTTTTAATTTTTTTTGTGTATTATAATTTAAAAATTTTTTGTTTTTATTAGGACATGTTTGTGGTATACATAATGATTACATTCATCATGGGGAACTGGTAAATGTGCATAGAACACCTTAATTCTTTGTATGTCTCCTTCCCTTCCCCCCCTTCCCTTTCCCTTTATTTAATTTTAAAACATTTCCATTGCCCCAAAGCCCTTATACCCATTAGCAGTTGTTCCCCAGTCCTTTCTCCTCCACCCTCAGCCACTGGCAACCACCAATCTACTTTCTGCCTCTAAATATCTCCTGTCCAAATTTGTTGCTTATCCCCTGGGTGTAGCTTCATCCCTTAGCCTGCCTGGTTGTCTTTCTCCACTATCTCCTCCAGCAAACCTGAAGATCTTACTGCTCACACTCAGTACCCTTAGATCCTCACACATTGTATCCTCACACTTAGAACCTGGCTTGATTTGGCAATACGCCAGGATCTCAAAGTCTGTTTGAAAGAAAGAGAGAAAAGATTTTGCACCTGAACTATCTTTCCGTCCCAAAGCTTGTAAGTCTGTTACTTTAAATATCAGGTTAGCCTCACTGTCTTGGAGAAAGAAGGCCTTCTTTATGACAGGAGATGTCTGAACTTTGGCCAGAAATTCTAGTCACTGAGAAGTGGACAGAATGGGGCAGAATCATGTGGATTAGGGAAGACTAGCTGTACTCAAAGAGGAGAATTGTCCCAAAGGGTTTTGCTGCCACCCTCAAGCAATTTTGCTTGAGAAATCTATTCAACAACTCACATCTTAAGAGTAAGGGGCAGTTGTTTTCTTTCATTAAATAAATGACGCTACCCTTAGCAAAACTAGTTCATTTATGAAAGTAGGGGACAAGGTCTTTGGAGTCCAACCAAACTGAGTTGGGATCGAGGCTCTTCCTCTGCCTACCTCTGTACCTTTACACAGATTCCTAGTCTTTTCTCATCTACAGTCTTCTCACCTATAAAATGTGGGAGTTAATAAAATTATCATGAAAGGTAAATTAAAATGAGACAATGTATGTATTTTAAAATGTAGTATAGTTTCTGGCACAATAAATGTTATCTTTTGCACTAGTTAGCACTCTGTTTTAAAGACAGACTGTAGTTAGGAAAAAAAAGGGAAGAGGGTTTCATTAGTTTATAATTCTAAATTATGAACTTTCTTCCACTCTTAGCCCATATTTAAAAATGCTTCAAGTTTTTTCCTACTCTCCCATGCCACACTTCTGGTACCATATTTGTTGGAATATTTCCCCACATAATACAGAAATTCTCCAGCAGGGTGTCCCACAAACTAACTCCATTCTGATGCAATCTACTCAGATTTAACTTTAGATCAGACAGATACAGGACTCAGACTCACAAAACTTCCCATTACTTCAGGTGTCAATCATAAATCTTGGTTTCTGAACTTCCTATCCATAAATTGGAGCCCCCACAATCCTTTTTTTAACATTCAGTTAATTTGCTACAGTGTTTTTCAGAACTCAGGGAAACACTTAAGTTTGCCTATTTATTGTAAATGGTAAAGTTAAGAATATAGATGAATAGCTAGAAGAAGAGATGCATGTGAAAGGCATGTGCTAAGGAGCATGGGGTTTCCATGCCCTCTTTGTACACACTACCTTCCAAGTGCTTCTAAATGTACAGTTATCCAAAAGCTATCCAAATCTGTTTTCTGTTTTCTTTTGTTTTTATGGAGGAACAAATTTTTGTAGGTACAATTGATTGAATCGTTTGCATTGAAGATCAACTCAACTTTTAATATCTCTCCTCTTTCTGCTCCCTGGAAGTTGAGGAATATCCCTCCTCTCTAACCATGACTTGATCTTTCCAGTGACCAGCTCCTGGCCTGAAGTTATCTAGACTCCTGGTCAGAGTTATCTCAACATATGGAGGAACACTCTTAACATACCAGAGATTCCAGGGATTTTAGGATCCTTTGCCAAGAAATGGGGTTAAAGACCAAATGTATACACCACAGTGTCACACCCTGCAGGTGGCCTCATTCTCCCTTTCAGGATACATGGGCTGTCATCAGTTTCAGATGCACATAGAAAAGCACATAGGAAAGTTTCATGGAAGGCTTCTTTCTCCTTCTTTTTTACCTGTTTCTAGAAGTAATGAGAATGAAGCACTGTTATTAGTCCATCTCAGATCATGTGTCTATATTTGTGGTTCCTATTAGAAGAGTTTATGAGCAGGAGGAGAAAAAAAGGAGCTAGACAGACAAATGCAGTAAGATCCTATACTGTATTCTCTCCCCTTTGTTGGAAGATATAACTGTTAGCCAAAACAGGGTTCGTTGAAGCAATGAATGTATGGTCAGAGTAAGGCAACTTGGTAGAGAAAGTGTAGGGCTTGACTTGCAACATCCTAGAGGACAACAGCTTCTATATGCAGCTGACCTGGATATAAGGAGTAAGCTAAAGAAGATCTCTAAGGTGGAACATGGTGTGTAATATCACTGATCTAGTCTCTGCCAACAAGGACCTAGACAGGACCATTGGTATGGAGTTCTGGCAGATGCATGAGACACAGCTGTGGTGTGTGGTGAGGGATGCAAGATAACTAGGATGGGACCCAAGGATTGGAGTCTCTTTCCCAAGGAAGATTAAATAGGTAGTGTGGCAGTTAAGGTGGAATGTCAAATTGGTTAGGGATCTTCCTGCGGGATGGTGGAGGAACTTCTAGTTGTATCTGGGTAAACTATGGAATCATGGTCTTGAAGCCTGTGTCTGTTCTCTTGTCCCTTTATCACTGCCACTGCTCTGCTACTCTGCTTCCTGTCCACTATGAACTAAGTAGCTTTGTTTTACTACAGCCATCTGCCATGATATTCCTGCCTTAGAATTGGCAGATCCAAAATTGAAACCTCTGAAACCATTAAGCTGTGAGTGTGAGATAGTGGTCCAGTAATAAAAGGCTGACAAATACAGAATATTGGTACTAGGAGTAGGGCTGTTACTCTGAATGCACCTGACTGTGTACTTTAGAAACCTTTGGAAGTAGTTTGTAGGAGTTTGGAAAAGTTTGAAATGTGGATTAGAGAAGTCTTAAGATGCTGTAAATAGAAGGATGATTCAGATCTCAGAAGACTAGAATGCTGATAGGAATGCAGATGATAAAGGTCAGGCTCAGAAGGCTTCAGTTGGGAAGAGAGAGACTTCATTGGAAATTGGACTAGAGGCCATGTGTATTATACTCTAGTAGAAAATTTGTCTACATTTTGCCCATGCCATGTGACTGTGGGAAACTGAGATTTAGGAACAATGGATTAATTGATCTGATGAATGAAATTTCAAGGCAACTCAACATTCAGTTTGTGGAATGAATATTTCTGGCTATAAATTTGGAGCCAAAGAAGTATGGTTACTGAAGAGATTAGTGTCATTAAAAAGGAACAAAGTAAATAAGACACACATGTGTAAATACTGAATAGTTTCTCTGGTGTGAAAAACTAAAAGTGTAAATAAGGTTCAAATTATATAACTGATAAATGAAATAGGAAGAAAAAGACTAAAAGAAAATGGAAGTTGGAAGGGTAGGGGAAAGGAATGAAGGGAAAAGAAAAAATATGAGAAAAGGAAAAGGTGGAAACAAAGTCTTTATAAATAGGGATGGGTAGAGGGGTGAAGGGAGGGCAGGGGTATGGGGAAAAAATAAGAACCAAAACACATTGTGTAAAGGTACAAGATCACAGTGATCAATGTAATTGTATTACATACCTAAAAAGTACCAATAAACTTAATTTTAAAAAAAGAACAAAGTACATTTCATTAGGATAAGATGTCTTGAGGGCATTTTAGGAATCAGCAAGACCTCTACCATTACAGGCTTACAGGTGTAAAAGCATAAACTTTTAATTTGAGAAAAGATAGTGTGTGTCCTCTGATCGCATAGGGAATTGGTTCCCTGGGATTCAGTTTATTGTGCTCAGCCACCCAGACACTCAAAGGCCACTATAGCCATGGTCCAGTGGGGCTGAGCTACTCCGTGAGCTGGCAGCTAACCTGGCAACTAACAGCAATCATCCATGTAATGTTGGTTCACCAGCAAAAATGCAAACATTGTAAGGTGAAGAAGGTTTCCATCCAGACTTCAAAGAAAGTACTAGGAGGCCAGAGAATGAACCCTTGAGAAAGCATTGGGTGATGTTGTGAAGCTCTGGGAATTAAGGAAAAGTTGAAGATGCCAGAAATGTGGAATGTCTGCTGAGGAAAGCTGTAGGCTGTGAGTGGAGCCATCCTAAGAGAGAGGTTGTGCAGACTGCAATCAGCAAGGCAAGAGGGGTAGCATTATGCAAGCCCTTTAGAACTCACATTTTACCACTCTATGCCCTGTATGGTGGATATGGAGCTTCAGGACTTAATACTTGACCTGCTGAATTTTGATCTTGCTTTGGTCTGATTCTTTTCAATCCCCTGATTCCTTGCTTTTAGAATGAGAGTGTTTACCTTATGCCATTGTATCTTGGGATTATGTAACTGTTTTTATAGAGGTCCATAGCTGGAGTTTGCCTTGTGTCTCACAGAAGACTTGAATTTAGAATTCTGAAAAATGTTGGAACTGTTGAGGATTTGGGAGCGATTGTTGCATTACTACTTGTACATAAAATAGTTGCATTAAGCTGGGCAGAATTATGAACTTTCCATTGTCTTTATTTGGAGAGTGCATATGGTTTAAGGAGATGTTTCTGAGTATGAAGTTGAGAAGGGCTAGGTGGTGGCAGGATATGGAACATCAACTTGATTGGCTTTGAGATTGGTGCAGGGGAATGGCTGAGCACACTTCTGGGTGTGTCTGGGTCTATGCCTGGTGCTTCATGTCTTCCTCTCTGTCACTGTTCTCCTATTCTGCTTCCTAGCTGCCATGAACTAAGTAGCTTTGTTCTACCATGCCCATCTACCATGATGTTGCTGCCTTGGAACCAGTCCACCCTGATATGAATCCTTTTAAAGTGTGAGCCAAATTAAACCTCTCCTCATTTAAGTTATGGGTGTCCTACAATTTATTCTGTCCCGGTGAAGAAAGGTTATTTAATGCAGATGAATTCATAGCAGGGATAGCAGTGAGACAGGGAAGGGAAGATCAATTACTATTGTGTGAAGAATACTGTGGAAACCCAGGGCAGTATTAGGGCATGCCTTCGTAAACCACATAACAGTCTCACTAAATTCATAGTCTACACCACCATCAAAGTTTAGTGTGAGATAGGTAAATGTGCTGCTTTGATTTAAGATGGAGTGTGCAAGAAGGATGATGGGAGGCAGCGGTAGATGGGCGTAGAAATAAGGCAGGAGCAGAGAGTGCCCCTGGAGCGGGCAAAATCTATCTATGTAGTCTCCAACGCTCCTTGCTCTCCAGGCCATCATCAGTGAGGCATTTTCCCACCAATGGAAGTCTTTTGTCATCCTGTCTCTTCTAGAAGGAATTCTCCCTCATTCCTAATCCTGTACTTTAATTTCCTTTAGTGCTCTGACCTTAGAATGTTTGGTTTGCCTAGTTTAAATCTTACAAGGGTATTTGCCAGATGAATAAATGACCATCATAGCACAGCCTCTGAACTTGGCATAGGAGATGCATCTGCAGAGTGTTTTCTTGTTTGGGTAGATAATGGCTTGCATTTCGTTCAGAAGGAACTGACTGTTTAACAAATGAGTTGCTGAAGGCGCCTCAGTTAACTCATAACCACTAGTGCTTATTAGTGCACTTAGACAAACTTGAGCATATTATGCAGACTCTTTATGATATGAAATAAAGACAGACTCATAGTTCATTTTATTATTCTCTCATTTTCTTTTTATATATTTAAATTATAAAAATAATACATGCTTGTTTTATTAAGAAAAATGAGACAAAATATGCAAAGAGATATTTGGTAAATTATCTTGCACTCATATACCCTCAGTACCTTCCCCCAAGGAAACTAAAACTATTAATTCTGTCTACACAATTGTGTAGATACACACATATATGCAAAACTACACATGAAGTTATGGAATATGTAATTATACTGATGTTAACACTAGAATCATACTGTACACATTATTCTAGAAATTTTTTTCTTCTTATGTGTCAGAAAGAGATCTATATTTAACTCATGTTTTAATATGAACATGGTAATCCTTGCTAAAATTGGATGGCAGTGACTTCTCTCTACCAGAGGGAAGAATGAAGAGGGAAGGCTGTCCCCATAGAGGGGCAATCAGACCATTTCCAATTTTTTTGTCATCATGAACAACCTTCTATTATTGTCTTCATGTTTATATTGTTACATAGTATTTTTACTGTACAAAATAGATTCTCAAAACCATTGAATCATTGATTTAGAAACTATGTTTACCTTTACTTTTACTAGTGTCTAATTTTTTCTAAAAGTTTGTTGTAACCCCTGCACTTACTAACTTTATTTGAAAGAACCATTTTCCTGTATCCTTAGCAGCTCTAGATTTTTTTTCCTTTAAATCGTAGACATCTGATACTAAAAATGGTATCTTCTTATTGTTTATTTTTCTTTATTACTCATGAGATTGATTCTTCTTTCATATGTTCATTCATCATTTGGTTTTCTCTTTTCTCAAATAAATAGTTATTTTTCAGTTGTTCGCTTTTTTTCCTTATTAACTTTTTGGGAAGGTTATATATGTTTGGAAGTGGTATTTACTTATTATATGTACTTCAGATGATTGTCCCAGTCCATCATCTGAATTCTGACTTTGTGATACATTCACACAGTTTCTAATTTTTCCACTGTCATAGATGTATCTTTCTCTTCATAAAGTTTGGTAGCTACAAAAGCAATTGCAGCTACTATATTGTAGTTACAGAAGAATCACAGAAAAGGAAATGAATTATCTTGATGTATTTGAGAAATGATACTGTCAGTGTGTTTGATCTGAAAACTCAACTGATGTAGAAATGAGTATACTACCTTTATCAATAATACATTTCTAGGCTATATTTGTATATGATTAGCATGTATGTTGTGACTCATGGAATTCTCTGGTTCATATACATAGATTATAAGTTTTTGTGAGCCATTAAATCTTGAGTAGAAATCAGCTTTAAAATCTTTTTTCTTGGGTGGTCAGTTTCTGAGGATTGAAACTAGGGCATCACACATGTTATGTAAGTCTTCTACCACTGAGCTACATTTATAGAACCTGGCCTTGAGATCTTAATGTGTTGATAGCTTAAATAATTAATTAGATATGAAGGTCAAACCTCACTAATTTCAATAAGTGCCAAAGAATCTAATATAAATAAGTAAGATGCAAAATAGAGATTAATTTCAAATTAAAAATAAATTTCTACCTTTCAGAAACATGTACAAACTTGAAATGGGCCGGGGATGTAGCTGGATGGTAAAGCATTTGCCCAGCATGATCAAGGGCCTGGGTTTAATCCCTAGCTCCCATGTGTGCATGCATGCATACACAAATTAGCCAACAAATGCCCAAGAACTAGAGGAATTTTGTGTTGATGATCTTGATCACTAGCTAAGAAAGATTTCTAATTAAATATAAAAATTTACTTTTTAATTATTAAAATGTTTAAATATAAAGTATTTTTAAATTCTCAAGTAAAATAATCCTCTTGTGAGTGAGCATCACTAAATGTTTTCATTGAGAAATCAAATGAAATTTTTGGTAGTCTACCATTCAAATTAATGAATAAGATTTTATGTGAATGCTTTATAGCTCTCTCCTTTGAATTGACTCATGTTGAGGGAGGTTAACCAGATGACCTTTCAATGACTAAATCTAAAGTTATCTCAGCATATAATTAGAAGTGATCCTGCCCCTTTTCATGGAAAATTAGATATTCAGCATTTAACATTTCATTGAGAATTAGTTTCATTTCACAATTCCCTATTTGCAATTCTGAAATTCAAAAGAGATCCCCAAGCCAGAAGGTTTTAAAAAGTCTTTGACAGCAAATTCAGACCAGATATTACAGGTCATTATGCCTCATGCATTTTATTGCACAATACTCATTCATTTTATGGCAGTTGCCTCACTCTGCACTGTGGTTGGTACATAATTTACATTATGAACACTATTTCACCTGTCTCAATATTTTGATAACAAAATATATCCCTGATCCAAGAAATTTTAGACCTATATTTGGGAAAGGCTCTGGGGTGCTTGTCACCCCCATTCCTTTTGTTCTCATTATTAAGGATGGCATTAAAGTACATTAATAATATCATTTATTCAATACTTACCATGTGCTTAAGCATTGATTTAAACTGAGAGCGTAAGGCTATAACTCTTCATAGCGAGCCACATAACTACTTTGAGGAAGAGCTGTGTTGGATACAGCTAGGATCCAAACCAGGAATTCTGTTCTGCCTGCTTACATTCATTCCCACATCTGCTATATGTTTGTCCAAACGCTATTTCCTCCAACTACTTAGTACTCTGCTGCATGTGACTCAGTATTCTGTGTGGAAAAATAGGATGAAGATAATGGAACATATGAAGGAGCCCATGAGTAATGCTGATTGATTGAGGTCCCTAAATGCATGGCTCTCTCTGTGTGTCCTTTTTCTCATAAAGTGGGGTTCAAACACCAGCTTTGTCTATTTCATAGAGCGACTGTGAAATTCTGATGAGAGAACAACATCTTTCAAATACTTCCAAAGGTCTTTAAAAGGTAAAAAGTGGTCACATCATCTCTTTGATTTCATCACTTTAAAAATCTTCCCAAATAAATCATCTTGAGCTATAAAATACAAAGATATTAGACACTCTATAATTCTTTTTTAAAAATGATTGGTTTATTTAGATATAATCCACAAAGTATATAATTCACCCTTTGGAAGTACACGATTTAATAGTTTTTAGTATATTATCAGAGATATACAACTGTCGCCACTGTCTACTTTTAGACTATTTTCATCGCCTCCCCTAGGGAAGCCCAATAACACTAACAGCCACTGGCTTTCTCTCCTTTCCCCTAGCTCCATGAGCCCCCAGCCTGCTTTCTCTGCCGCTTTCATGCCTGATTTCTTTCACTTTGACGTATCATTCTTAATGTTCAGAATTGTAGATAGAGGTAACCTTGAGTTGAATCCTCAAAATAGGGAAGAAGAGAAAATGATAGAAAAGACAAGAAAAAAAGCAAAACCATAATGCCTCTGAGCATGGCCTGACATGCATCCCTCAACTCACAAATGCTAGGGCCAAAGGTGTGGCTTCGGAACCTGTCCTCTTCAGAGAATATCTGGAGCTTGCAGACGGCAGTGGTTAAATCAATAGTTAATGATGTTCATCATGTAATTTGAGCTTCTAGTTTGTTTATGCTAGACCAACTTTAGCCATACTCCAAACAAATTATCTCTTATAATTACCAGCCCGAAGATGAATCTCTAAATGCTTTTCTGATGATAGTGCTGTGGCTGGCAGGTGTTAAAAGTGCCTCCCAGGGACAAAGATTGAAGATGAGCTTGTTTCCACAAATCCTTCAGGCGAGGATGTTGAGGTTTCTATCCTGCCGTGTGCGAAGGAGCCTTGCATGGTGCCCCGTTAATGACATCTAATAGGGAAAGGTCATATATCTTTACAGAGAAAAATGCAAAGCTGGTGTGTGATAAATGGACTCTGTGGGGCTTAGTGGACCAGGTTTGGTGGTAAAACCTGTGTTTGAAAAGTCTACATGGTTCCTTCTAACATTCATGCCTTAAACATCCTTTACAGAATTCTTCTTACCTGATATATTGATTTAAAAATATAAAAATAAGTAATGTGTGTCTTTAGTGCTTCAAATGGAAGTTATCCATTGTTAATGCTAAATATGAACCACCAAAACAGTTCGTATTAGATAAAAGCTGTAGGCTGCTAAATAAATCTTTTAAAAAAAAAAACTTGTTTAAATGTGCTTTAAAAAGTCTCTTAAAGGAAAAAATTCTAGAATCTCTATGCTTTCATCACCGATATCAGAACAATAAACAATACATGAAAATATGCAAGCTTTTCCAAAAATATTGTGCTGTTTTAGAAATTCAACAACAAGTTAAATCTGGAATTATAAAGAGTTAACTAAATTGGATACTGTTGAATTGAATCACTGCTGGTTTTAGGGAGAAGTTATCAGTTCATTTGCTATAGTTGTACTGCTGAGCTAAGAGACAGTTCAATAAATCAACTCAAGCTTGATGGATTCTTCAATTCATTGAAATGAGTGCATGGAAGAGAAAAGAAATCTCTTAGTATTCCCTCTTTGACAAAAGGGTATGCAAAGAGCCTGAATGGATGAATGGTTGATTAATTTTGTCAGAAATTTTCTTGACAGCAGGAAATATGTTTTTGCATTACTCTGTTTGCCTGGGATTTATTTGGTAGAATATGAATTATTGCATGTAAATTTCTACCTGGAGCTATGTTGCTAGAATAGCTAGCTACTGGCATGATTACTGAGTATGGTACCTGTAATATTTTTGTATAGTCTTTCACTCCACACCCTTCTGGGTTGCCCTGCAGCAGTGTATATAAATGACTGCTCTCACTGATGTTAAGAGTACATTCAAACCCTGCCAGTGATTCAGTATTGAGCTTGGTTCCAGTGCTAGTCTGTGCTTCTATCCTGAAAGGATAGGGCTGGAGAAAACCAAGTGCCAAAGTTTGAGATTCCTAGAGTCATCAAAATGGCATCTTACTTTTCAACTCTTGCCTTTGAATAACGAAGAGAAGGGCCGGGGATTTAGCTCAGCGGTTCGGTGGCCTGCCTTGCAAGCACAAGGACCTGAGTTCAATCCCCGGTACCAAAAATAAATAAAGAAGGAAGAGAAGGCATGAGGTATCCCCTGTGCTTTCTATTTACAATGAGCACATTTCCCAGTTTTTACCTTCCCAGGAAGGGGTGCAGCTACACATGAAAAGACCTTGGCCCTTGATGCTGGCATCTGAGCTGTGAGAACAGAAACCAGAATAGCCTCGCTCCTTAGCACTTTCCCTGTAACAGGTGGTGGTCTTCCTTATAGGTGATCTCACCTGGGAGAGTGTGGAAGGTAGGAAGACCTACAGTATACTCCTCAGTACTTCCACTAAGACTTCTGCTGCTGTGTTCAGAGACTGGACTACTAGAAAGCCCCAGAATCAAATGACCAAAAAAGTATTTTACTTTCTCCTTACTTGCTATGGTTTGTGTTGCTATGGTTGGAATGTTTGTGTTGCCCTATGTTGAAATCCTAATCCCCAAGTTGATGGTATAAGGAGGTGGGGCTCTTGAGGAGCGGTTAAGCTATGAGCACTTGAGTGGACCTAGTGCCCCTATAGCAGAGGGACTCTTGCCTCTTCTATCACAAGAAGACACAAGGGAAAGAAAGCAGTCTTGAAATAGGTAGTGGGACCTCACCAGACACCAAATCTGTCAGTACCATGATCCTGGACTTTCCAGTCTCCACAACTATGGGAAATACATTTCCAGTGTATATATGCTACTTAGTCTATGCAATTCTGTGATGGAAGCCTGAATGTAGTAAAACACCATTCATAAATTATTTACTTCCTGTTCACTTTATTTTTTCTTCTAGAGGGTTAACCTTGGAACTTCAGCTTTCTTTTAGGTGACAGTCCCAAAATTATCTATGGCAGAAGATACATACATTTTTTTTCTAACTTCTCATTGTATTTTTTCCCACATGCTATCATAGATTTTCTTAAAAGCCCATTGCCACAGTGTTTATACTATTTCTTAAAATAAAGGCATAGAGAGATTATGCCTTTGGAGTTTTGGAATACACACACACACACACACACACACACACACACACACACACACTGCCTACTAAGCTATGGGGTTTTCAACTAAGCTGAAATGTTTTCAGTAACTATCCAAAGAAAGATAATATTAAGTTAAAGAAGATTCCTTTTACATCATTAGCAGGTGTGACACTTAGCCTCCCATGAGAACAAACAGCATATGAAAATACTAGAATAAAGCTCAGAAGTGTGGGCTTGGGCTCCTGTTCCACCGACCAGTAACTATGTCTGATATTGGGAATATCCATGACCCTTTTGAGCTTTGCCCTTCTCCTCTGCTAAATGGGCTTCACTAATTTGTAATTTTACTACCAGCTACATGATTGGTGAGCGTCAAGTGAGAGTCTGTATCAATCATGTTTACAAAAACCAGGGTTATTCTACAGACATCAACTTTTACTTTCTTTTTGCCATCACAATCCTCCCAGGTTTTTGATTCTTTGCTTGTTATCACTGTGTGTTCAGCAAAAGTTTTCTGAGTTGGTGTATCCTAAAGTCTCCTGTAGTCAGCCTCCCAGTTATTTCTGCTGTTCCCCTTCTCCTTGGCTTCTAGGAGTCCAGATAAAAGCTCGCCAATTCTTAGTGTCTCAGTGCATCAGCTATTAGCCACCATGGGTCTAGCCACTAGTTGTGGCTAAAGAGAGAAAACAGCATCAATAACAAGACCTTTCTCAATAAAGAGTAAGAGATTCTGTTTCTACAAAGTAAAAAAAAAAAACAAAAACAAATGATGATTTAGAAGAAAATATTTTTCTCCCTGCTCCTGCAAATGTGTACTTCTATTATTATAATCACTTATGAAATTCTGAATTTATTTGTCTAATTCTTTGGTTGTGACAAAAATGCAACTAGAGTTGACTTAAAGCAAACCATGAATTAATTGCTCTGATGATAATCCAGGATAGCTCTAGCTTTTGATAGACTTGCACAAAAGTTTGTGAGAAGCGCTCATCCCTTTCTTCAGCTCTTACCTGTTTCTCTGTCAGCTTCCTTCTCGGGGAAACTCTGTCATGCCTCCCCAAGATGGCAGGGGCAGCTCCGGGATATGTAATTCTAAGCTGGCTGACTTCAGAAAAGAGAGAGTGTCACCAGAAGTCTCTAATTAGCCTATATGAGCTCATCTAATTTCTGAAATCACCGTGGCCAAGTGGATAGAGTAGAAGTTGGCTCACCTTGCTTCAATCTGCTGCACCTAGAACTCAGTTGAGGGGTAAAGACAGCCCATGTCAGCCACATGAAGTGAAGAGGGTTCCTCCTCACTTCATGATTATCAGCCACAGGTATTTTAACTGAACCTCTGGATGAAGAACGTGAGAGAAGACTTCAGGTAGCTCTCTGTACTGTGCACAGCCCCTCCACCTGGTGAGAGGGAGTGAAAAGCTCTATGAAAATACAATCAGGGCCACTTCACTAAAATCTTAAAGCTTCTGAAGACAGTGAGCTCCCTGGCTAGCTGGGAAATATCCACAGAGTCATGTTCCTGCCTGCTTTGAGAGTCCACTCCTCTACCTGGTAGATGCAGGTGGGGGTCCCTGCCACTCTGTTTCTTTGCTCAGCACAGCCCCACACATGTACTGCTGCCCTCCCTCAGCATATGAAAAACACAGCCACATCACTGAGGATGATACATTGATTTGGATACTTTTAGTATCTTGGTAAGATTTTGGGGAAGACACAGAAAGCATCTAAACAATGGCCTGTGTTTACTGACTACTATAATTTGAAACATAAACACCATCACACAGAACCACTGTTCTAGAGCTCATACCGGGGATGAGTGTGATTTTTAAAATTTAGGGAAGTTGGAGGTAAAACATATAACTCCATGGCAAAGAAAGAGCCTGGAGAGGTGGGCAGGATTAGGACAGTGAAGAGGTGGAAGGGACTCTGTGTTCTAAGCATGGATGACTCCAGCGCATTCCAGGTTTTTTCTATGTAAGATGGTGAAAGTGGATCCCTGAATTGAAGGATGTGGTCACCTGTTGAGTGTTTCAATTTGCATCTATATCTGAAGCATTTTGCTACAGACATTTCTGTTCAGTGTTCCAACTTCTGTTCACTAATGCCCAAGATTAGGTGTCAGTGTGCCCAGGTGAGATCTCTGAATGAGAGAAATTTGCTTTCTGTACAAACTCCTAGCCATATAGTGGGCACAGTGGCATTGCCGGTGGCCTTTCTGGATGAGAAAACGGACTGAGAGTAGCTAGGAATATTCAGAGAGACTTACACAGACAGACTCAGTGACAGGTTTTCTAGGACCTGAGTCTAGGTTCAGGATCTGGTGGTCACTAGAGGCCAATTTCTCCCTCATTCATTTTGCCTCAGCAGGGTCCATCTGGCAGAGATGTGCAATAGCTTGGACTAGCAAAGATGGATGCTCATGAAGCCTCACTAATGTGAAGTCTCAAGCCCCAGGAAAAACCAGACACAGACAAACTACATAGCCTGGACACTGCAAATTTCAAGCTCATTGGGCCTGTTAACCAGAGACTATGGAAAACTGGGTTTTTTGTCTTTGCAGATCTATAAGAAATAAACCAGGCATGGTGATACATTCATGTATTGCTAGCAGTCTAGAAAGCTGTCACAGGATTACAATTTCAGCCCAGATTGGGCACCTTAGCAACTTAGCAAGACCCTGTTTCTAAATTTAAAAAATGACTTGGGGCCTGAGGATTTAGCTCAGTGGTTCCACCTCCTGCCTTGAAAGCACAAGGTCCTGAGTTTGATTCCCCCCACAAAAAAAAAGACGGGGTAGAACTCAGTGGTAATTCTATAGGTAAATTTCCAGTACAAGAAAGAAAGAAAGAAAGAGACAGAGAGAGAGAGAGAGAGAGAGAGAGAGAGAGAGAAATGAAGGAGGAAGAAAGGAAGGAAGGGAGAAAGAGAGAAAGGAAATAAAGGCACATGCACACGAGGGGGTGTTGTCTAGATATCTCCTCATATCTCCTCAAAGACTCACACACTCATGGTGGGGTGCTTTTTAGAGGTGACTGGACCTAGAGTATGTGGTGATGGGGTCAAGGTTGTGTGATTACTACATCAGTCCACTGTGGTTTGGTATAGTTAGGTCTAGGATTAAGAGTGTGAGTGCGAGTGCTACACCAACCCTAGGTAGCTTGCGTGAGATAAAGGGGGCAGAAAAAGGGTTATTGCTTGCTCTTGCTGCCTTCTGCCTGCCATGAACTGCTTCTCCTCTGTGATGTCCCTCTGCCATGCCACTCGGCCTCAGAGCCAGCCAGTTACGTATTAAATCCTCTACAAACTGTGAGCCAAAGGAAACCTGTCCTCCTTTAACTTTGGGCATCAGGCTTTTTGTTTTTGGCATCGGGTATTTTGTCTCAACAGTAAGTAACTAAGACAGAGACAGAGATACAAAGGCAAGAAAGACAAAAGAAAACATATTAGCAGTTGCATCATACTCAAATTAGAGTAAATGAAAGGCAACAAAATAGAATGATTAAACATCCACTTCAAAAATCAGTCCAATTGTGCCTGGGTGGGTGGAGATGGTGGCTTTCTTAGAGAATCTACACCAGCGGTGGCGAATCTGTGGCGTGTGGCCAACTGTTCACTATCACTGAAAGCTCTGGTTTGCCATCACTGATCTCGCCCATGATGGACAAAGAGGTTTGCCTTTGCCTACAGATATGTCAAGATGCAGTCTTCTATAACAGAAATGCAAAGTCTACATACCTTTTGGAGACTGGACTGTCCTAGTGGTAGGGGTGTAGAGGTGTTTGATATAAAATTTTAAAAGAGATTTTCTGTGATCACTAGCAAATGTAACTGCAACCTACTGTTCTGTTACTGTGTTTTCAGCTTGAAGTCCTGTCATCTATGATAGAGGATCCTGATCTATTTAGATAAGTCCCATACTCTATGGGTTTCTCATTTTTCAAAAGAACAGGTCTTAAGAATTTTCATTGTTTCCTTCCAGATTCACCGCTAGTATCCTTTCTTTTGTTATTTATTTCATCATGGACCCCTCCTTCCTTTTCTTACAGCTTAAAATGGTGCTAGTGTGGTTAATATCTTGCTGCTCACTGTGTAACACACAGCACATCCATCCATCACCAGGGGCCTTATAGAAATGCAGAATCTCAGGCCCCTCCCTGGCCTATTATTGTGTGCAGATCAACAAGCGTCCCAGGTAATTTGCATTAAAGTTAGAGACACTTAGCCTATCTAGTGGCTCACAATCCTAATTGTGGGGGTGTGGGGGTGTGGAGATAGGGCTGCACACATTGCCTCTGATGGTAGAAGCTCTCTTAATTGATCTTCTCTTAACTAATGTGCTAGACAAACCACATTCTTCATTCTGCTCTGTAGTACACACTGACTGATAACCTCAGCTGAATGCTTCCAGCTAACTTAAAACTCACCAAGAAAGCACAGGTGTGAGCACACCCTGTAACTAAATTCAATGTTTACCAAGTATCAGCTGTGTTTGCTTCCAAACCTGTTCATACCATACTAGTTAATACACTGACATGATGTTGAATAAACCAAAGAAATAGGAATAAGATAGTTATGGTTAAGATTAATGCTTTGGAAAGACAGTGAAATGAATGAAATGTGCTCAGTGAAAACATGTTGTCAAATGATGACAATAGAGCTATAAAAATGCAGAGTGCTATAAAAATGCTGAAGGAGTCCACATTTGGATTATTTTATGTGTTTGTTTTTATTCTATATTAATGAAACTGTAATTAGAAATTGCAAATTTTATTTTCCTGGTATAATTTATACAACAAAGACAATGGAAAGCTCCTATACTGCTAAAGTCAATAGATATTTTAAATCCTTTGGTTTTACATAAAAATATTATAATTGGATGCATATTTTATATTTAAATTTGAATTAAAATTATGATATATTACTTTATAATAAAGTCATTCCTTTTTAATCAGCTTTCCTCTCCAAGCAATTCTTTAACCAACTACTTGTCTTGATCATTTCAGCTAATGTGAACAAAAACAAGTAGCGGAAGGGTTCTACTATATAGCTTTATTTTTAGAGTGAAGAAAATAAAAGCAAGGATTATCTCACCACTTTGGGTGCTTATCATTTTCAGATGACAAATTAGAGGCCCAGAAAGATAAAACTCTTGTTTAAATCGAAGTGGGTTTCTCAAGGTATGGCCCTCAGACCACTTTGTCAGCATTCACTGAGAGCTTGCTAGAAATGACAGCCCCAGACCCACCAATCAAAAAGTTTAGAAATGGGGGCCCAGGAGTTTTGTTTTCGGGAGCTCTCATGATGATTCCACTGTGGTTAAAGTTGGGGATCATTGACTTGGATCACTGCACAGGCAGCACCTGGACGAGAGAACCATCAATCTCCACGAATCTTGACCAGTCTATCTCATTTGTTCATCCTCAGGCACCCTCTCTAAACTGGGCAGTTCTTCAATCAGAAAGTCTAGAGCTTCTCTAATTTAAACAATGGCTGCAACAAAAGAAACTTAGGAAGAAAACTCTTTCTAATGCACAAAAGGCAGAAAGATATCTCTAATATGTCCCTAGAGTGGGTCATCTGCAGTATTCTAACTGACAAATACCATCCCTGGAGATAGTCCTGTAGGGTTAGCTTTGCTTCTGCAGACCCTGGGCTGTGAGAGTTTTACCATCATCACATATTATAAGTAGCTTGTTACTCTCATTTTCCAAATGAAGGAGCTGTAACAATGCCAAGTAACTTGCCTACAGAAACAGAGACAGAGCGTGGAGATAGGATTTGAATTCTAGGCGACTAGACTCCAAAACCTACTGCATCATATTTCATTATCTGCTCATGTGAGGGAGATATCGCTATAGTAAAACTGAGCAAAACTTTTGGAATGAGTTTTCCCCAGTGACTAGATGGCTAGAGAATAGAAACAAGAATTTCCAGTGTAGAAACTAAGTCTAGACGGCACAAATTTAAAATATTTCTTGGTATCAATATATAGAGTGCTACTCCCTCCTTCCTGCAAATCAGAGTCATAATTGGAACTCTGGAAAATTGACCTACACCAAGTCCTCACTCTGAAAATGATTAAATTTAAGTCTTGCAGATGGGCTCTGAGTACTTTTATTTTTATTAGTACATGCTTGCGCTACATAATGATTTCAGTCATTGTGGGGAATTGACATTCATCATTGGGAATTTTTACCTTTACATGATATATCTTGGTTCTTGATGTCTTTAACTCCTTTGGGAAGATATCTAGAAGGGAAATACCTGGGTCAAAAGGAATTTCTATTTTTAGTTTGTTGAGGAATTGGCATGCTGGTTATACCAGTTTACACTCTCATCAATAATGAAGAAGGCTCTTTTCTCTCCAGCATTTTCATTGGTTGATTTTTGATGATGGCCACTCTCTTTCTGGAGTGAGATGGAATCTCAGTGTTGTTTTAATTGCATTTCTTGAATGACTAGTGATGTTGAATGTGTTTTCAAGTATGTATTGCCCATTTGCACTTCTGCAGGCTCAGGGCCAGGTTTTGATTATTTTTTCTAAATACAAGCCATTCAGTGAATATTTGCTGTACCCCAGGCATGCTGTACTACATAGTGAGCCCTTCAGATACCTACCATTTTTTTTTTTTTTTTTTTTTTTTTTTTT
>NW_022900943.1:24177521-24258151 GCF_012274545.1 Fukomys damarensis | reverse complement strand
TTTTTTTTTTTTTTTTTTTTTTTGTACCAGGGATTGAACTCGGGTCCTTGCACTTGTAAGGCAGGCCACCAAACCACTGAGCTAAATCCCCGGCCCTTATACCTGCCATTTTTTAGGTTACCTGGTGTTAAACAATGAGTTCAATATTTTTAGGCACCCAAAGCATAAAATTGAATGCTTAAAACATCCTTATTCACCCATAATTGATTTGGAATAATGCAACATTTTTAGAAAGAAAAAAATAAAAATCTGCTTTGGAAAATAAATTTCATTTTCCTGAAATAGGAAATAGATGTCTTGCAAAATGCTAGGTCTCTTATTAAAATCATCATGCTGTTTTATTTTTTATTTTTATTTATTTATTTATTTTTTTTGTACCGGGGATTGAACTCGGGTACTTGCGCTTGCAAGGCAGGCCATGGAACTGCTGAGCTAAATCCCTGGCCCTATCATGCTGTTTTCTTTAACAGTCAAATTGTTGTTGAAATCTTGCATTTTCACTAACTTAGAAAAATAGAACTATTTGGCCAGTAAGTACACAGGAATCATGGAGGTGCTCCTGCCCATGATCTACTTTTACAGTTCTCCCACCTCTTAAACCAGGCATGGTTAACTCTGTCTCTTGCTTTATACATTTGCATTTCTGACAGTGTATATGAGTTGAATTTTTTTTAAAGTTCACAAGATTCTCCTAATAGTGTTTGGTAAGGTGCTGGTCCTTAATTTGGCTGGTTTTACCCCATGTCCTGAGGCACAGTTGTTTGTCACCATTCGGAGGGCCTTTGCTTTTGTCATCTGGTGGTTAGAGCCCATGGATGCTGTTGAGAATCCAACAGCTCCCTACAGCAAAGACTCATCCAGTACAGAATGTCATTGCCAAGGCTGAGAACCCTGCCCTAAACTGTTATTTTATCTGTTATGAATTCAGATTTTTATGGATTTGCCTTGCTTAGAGACCTTCCACAAACAACTCTTGTCTAAAATGGTAACAGTAAAATACTACCCTTCCAGGATTTTCTGCCTTGAAAGAGGCTATAGATGGTTTCTGCTGCCTCATGGGTGGTACTAACCGTAATGAATGTTTGACAGTGGTGGTGATTTAAACTCCTCAAATTTCAAAGGCCACGGAGCCAGGAATTTAGCTCAGTGGTTCTGCTGGCTGCTTTGAAAGCACAAGTTTGATCCCCTGCACCAGAAAGCAAGAAAGAAGGCAAGCAAGCAAGAAAGCAAGCAAGCAAACAGGCAGGCAAGCAAGAGAGAGAGAGAGAGAGAAAGATTTCAAGGGTCAGAAGGAATTCCCTCAGGTATTAACCTGAAAGAAAAAAATCAAAAAGATTAAGGAGTTTTGGACTTTTGTTTCTGATTGTTTAAATGATACTGCATATTTTTAATTGACTAAGCATAGTTCTCATCTTATAAGCTTGATAGTTTTATGGATTTGTCACTCTTTATATCCTTTAATTAACATGTAAAATTCCATGAAAATGAAAATTAGCTAAATTATGCCCCCAAAATTTATATTTCCAAGCTTCATGTCTTTCCCTTTGACTAGTCTTGGTTGGCTGGAAAGAAAACCAAAAAAAGCTAAAATGTGGAAATTGTCTTTGTGTGTGTGTGTTAGATGTTTGTGCTTGACATCTAAAGTGCTCACTTATGGTATTATCTGATCAACATGCCTCTTCCAGAAAATGCCTCTTGTCTATCTTGTTATACTTGTTCCATGCCTGTTTTGCATCTTTCCAGTCCATCTCAATTGTTTATGCCCAGGGTGCAGGACCTAAACCAAGTGGAAAAATCCAGAGTTCTTTCTCCAGGGTTTTCAAACTCAAGACCAAAGGGAGTGGGCCCTAAATGGCTACATTCACAAGATCTTCATTGAATTGCTGTAGCCTCCCTTGTTTTCCACCCTGTGAAGGATGGAAGTTGGCTACAGGAGAGCAGGTAAAGCCAGAAGAAGAGAATGGAGAGGCAGGATGGTTGGCATTCCTAGCAACCCTACCCTCCTCCTCCCAGTTTTTCCAAGGCGTCTTTCAAGAATGCTCCCAAATCCTTCTGCCTTATTCTTCACTTATGCCTATTACAGCTAAGTCCCTGTGACTTATGGCCAAGGGAATCAACACAACACATTGTCTCCACCTGAAAAGGAACTCCTCAAGCTTCCCGCATGCAGAATCTCCAAAGAAAAATAAAGCCACAAACCCCAGAGTGTATCTGTTTTCAGGAGGGGGGTTTCTAGTAATTAGCTTAGACTGCAACAAATGGCATATCCAGACTGTTGGCTCTGCGTGTGTGCACGAAGACTGGTGTTTACCCTATTATATTCCAATTTAAGAATGGCATCAAGTTTATCAGTGAGCAAATGGAACCAAGCAAGAACATGTATATGGGTGGTGAGAGGTGTGTGCCTTGATGGGTAGATTTTTTTTGTCTTTAAAAAAATTAATTACTTTTACTGTTTTGAAAGCAAAGGGGACACAACCATATTCCCTCACTTAAACTTGGTGATGGTAGGGTATTTTTAGCAAATGAGTTGTCAGCAGAAAAGCTTCATTGGACCCATTAGGGTATCTGCCCATGAAGAACAAATCCCTAACTGTACTGACGGTTTCCTTGAGCCAAAATGATAAAGCACCTCTGACAAGAGCCATATTGTGCTCCCCGTGTGAGGAGTGGGAGGAACAAAAGAGACAGTTTGATCTTCATTTGGTCTGGTTAATATTGACACAGTTTAGAAGCGTCAGGACTAGTCAGGCACATGTACTGCACGCGCTCTGGAGATTTGCCTCGTGGCTTCCATAAGTCAGAAAGAGGAATCCAGAGAGGACAGAACTTTATCCCGCTTTCTTGGAATATTCTTCAGACCAACTGGTTTATTTTTACCAAGGAAAATAAATTAAGCCATGAGTGTTCAGGCTCATGTCTCAAAACAAGCCAAGGAGAATGTTTTTATATCTATTCATAATTATGGAAATAGCATTATTATTATCTTTATTTGATCATTAGACTGTTGCCCAGCTTCTTTCATTTCAAAAATAAAGAATGCCTAGTTGGTGGGTTTCCCTTTACATATGTGTCCTAAATTATGTGTGCCCTTTTAGGAATCCTTATAAACCTGTGGGAACCAAAAAAGGGTCCTTAAGGAGAACAACTACCTACCTTTTTCTCATTGGGCTGAGCTGTTTAATGAGCTGATGACTTACCTGTCTTTAATTGGTCATAAACCTCCCCCTAAGTGTCCAGTCTACTATTAGCTGCTTGTTAGAGTCTGGGGCAGGAACAAAGGATGGTGTTCAAGCACCTTTTCCAGTCTCAGCTCTCTGTGCAGCATCCATCCTCTTTATGATGGAGTTAGGATGGGGCAGGATTTCAACTCAACCTCAAGCTGCGCTCAAACCAGCCCCACTCTCTTTTAAAAGTTCTTAACTTAAACCTGTGCTTTGAGGTGATTTATCTCCCAAACGCTTCCTCTCTTCCTTAAAGATATGATTATGGGCAGCAAAAAATGCTTTTACCATGACATGAAAACAAGAATTTTCACGTTTTGGTTAACACGATCTGTCCCTCTATTCTTGAATTCTTCAGCCCTAGTGAGGATCCTGCAAGAGTTATTGCTTCAAAGACTCTTGGTTTTTCCTGTCATACTTAGGATGTGCTTGACCTAAATTGAAATCACTGTAATTGATGACGTTATTAGAAATGCCTGTGAGAGCTGTGACTTAGCTCTTGGAGGCTTTTTCTATTAAAATGCCCTCTTGGTCAGGGGAAAACAAAACACAAAGAATCCTCTTCAGTCTCCCTACTTGCCTGCATAAATCCTAATTTCTACTTTTCTGTGGGCTTTGGAGAGGAGCAGTAGTGTTGGGAACATCTTCAGATAATGAGATTTTTTACATGCTGGATGATAAAGTGGAACTTTCCCACATTTATGTATAAACTACTAGAGCAAGGAAAACTACATGAGCATAATTTTAGGTAATCGGTAATTATACTTTGTCTACTGCTTTTTTTTTTTTACTGCTCTGTGCACATACATGCCAAATTTCAAAGTTACATATTGCTGCAAGAATGTCACAATGTTTTTCTTTATAAAAGTTTCTCTGGGCTTGCAGTTTTAGGCTTTGATATGATGAGCAATCACCCCACATTTACATTTTATAGAGTAGGGCTGGGGATTTAGCTCAGTGGTTTGGCACCTGCCTCGCAAGCACAAGGACCTGAGTTCAATCACCGGTACCAAAACAAAACAAGAACCCATATACATTTTACAGAGTAGGTGAGAAACTGAAAACTTACCAGAATATGTGGTAATACTGGATCTTCAAACTGGTAAGGGGTGCATTGTTATTAGCCATTGTGAAGGTCAAGAATGTTTCTTGCTTGTTCAGTGACAAGAGAGAACCAATGCAAAACAAAAGCAAATGGAATAGGGCCGGGAATTTAGCTCAGTGGTGCCGCCACCTGCTTCACAAGCGGAAGGTCTCGAGTCCAATCCCTGGTACAAAAAAAAACTAAATGAAATAACAAAAACACAACCCTATTTTAATTAAATGAAAGGCTAAATTAATCCGACACCCTTCAGTGCTGGAGAATTTCCTTATTTTAGGGTAACATAGTTAAATATGGCCTCTGAAGGTACACTAACCTGAAGTGGAGTCCTGTTTTGCACACGAGAGCTGTGTGACATCAGCTGCTTAATCTCTGAAAAACTCCATTTCCTCAGTGTAAAATCAGATGATGTTGTTGGTCTCATATAGCATCTTAGAGTTTAAAAGGTTTAAAAGCATTCAACAGAGCTCAATGGAGAAGCAATGCTTCATTAAATGATGTTTAGGCCACATACTAGTGATTTAAGTGAATAGAATTAGTTGAGTAATAAATGAATAAGTGAAATTTTATTGATATGTATACATTAATTTTTATTGTAGTATTTTTCATTTTCACAACATGGCTCTCTTGAGAATGAAAATATGTATTGCCTGACACTATATTCAAATTATGGAGTGTAATATAGTTTTAATAGACCTTGCGAAGTTGTTAACTATTTAGATGCCTTGGCTACCTATAAAAATAAGAACAGTGGAGTGTAAAAAATGATGTGTAGGGAAAATATCTTCATTTACCATCTAAATAATGTATGAAAAATAGAATAAATAAAATCTCTTAATTTATGCATTTTGTGTTCTCATAAATCATTTTCCTGTCAGAATTATCAGACTATTATTGCTGAATATTTTAAGTATCATTATAAAGTTTTGGTAGCATAAATCATAAAGCTTTCAGCTAGAACATTTGTATACATACCTCAGCATTTTTCTTATATCTTGATAAAAAAAATAGCTTTCAGTCTAGAAATAAATCCATGCAGAGTATAAATGTCAAAGTGTACTCATAAATTTCAGTAACTCAGCAATCCATGCTGCCACTCTGCTTACAAAGTAGTTATGAATTGTCATACTCGATAAGACTCACCATTCTCCAAGAAGCAGCTGTTCAAGCTTGAGTCTTAATCTTGGTAATGATTTTTATCTACAAACATCCTACCTACAAAAGATAGCTGCTTACTCAATTTTTCCATTTCCTTCAAGAAGAAAAAAAAACTTACTCCGATATAACAAATCTGGAATTAGCTTTCCCTTTGTCTTAGTTACTTGTCTTGTCTCAGGGATGAAATACCTAACACCAGCCACTAAAATGAGGAGAGGTGTATTTTGGCTTACATTTCAGTCCAAAGTCGAGTGGCTCCAAGGTAGGACAACATGGCACAGGGGAATGGGGGAAGAAATCTGCTCACCTCATGGCACCCAGGAAGCAGAGGGCACGAAGCCAGGATCCTGAAAGGGAGATATACCCTGCCTCACACTCTACCTACCAGACCCAGCTCCTAACAGTAAATCAGCTATGAACCACAACATCTTTGACATTACAAAACAATTTATTTCACTTAATAAAAGCTTTAGTCAATATATTTCATTTATAATTCTTAAAGACAACTGTTGTGGATGATGTGTGCAGCCTAGAATATGAGAGCTGAGAGGAAGAATTCAAATCAGGAAACGATTAAAAAGACTCTGTAGTGATTCAGCTGAAGGGAAAATCATTACACTTTCTTTTTATGCTTTAAAATCTCTTGTTGGGCTGGGGATTTAGCCCAGTGGCTCTGTCTGCCTGCCAGGGCCAGGTCCTCCGTTTGATCCCCAGTACCCGCCGCCAAAGCTACTGTTTCTATAGTGGTAAACAGGAGTTAATTTGTTGCCTTCAAGTTGGAAGTATGGATTTTTAAAAAATTCATTGAGCCAAACACTGCCTTAACCCATAAGTTTTATCTTTCATATCTTTTCACTATTTACTTCTATTAGCACGTTGGCAGTACATAATGTTTGTGTTCTTTGCGAACACATTTTAACTCTGTTTTAATCTCCTTTCCCTCCCTCACTCCCATCTCTCTCCATCTCTTGATTCCCTTCACATTTGAGAAAGATGTCTCCCTACTTCCTAGTATCTATTTTTATTTTACTCTTTATTGATAATTTGGGTTTCTTATGCAAGAGAAATCATGTGATATTTAAGCTTGTGTGTCTGATTTACTTCACTTAACATTGTGGCCTTAAAATGCATCCATTTCCCTACAAAACGATACAAGTTTATCCTTCTTTATCCCAGAGTCATACCCTATTGTTTAAAAAGTGACTCTGCTTCATGTTAAACTTTGTGCGACTTCTTCCATCATCTCACAGATGGGATTTTACAGGTCAGTCACTTCAGCGATGTGTGTGGTTCCCATCTGGAAGTTCGCATGTGTTATAAAAGGACACGAAGCAAAGAACCATAATATGGATAACTGGTGTCGACACACAAAATCTTGCAAAACATTTTCTGTGAGTCAGATTAATCCTATGAAATCCTGAGAATGGCCTCTTGATGGCTTAAGAACCAAGAAAGGAAAGAGACCTAGGATTTATTATCTTCTGTATGCTGACACTACAATATCTTTTTAAATCTGTTCTTAATTCCCACAACAGTCCTAACTGAGAGTTCACAGATGCAGAATACGAGGCTCAGATATGAAGTAACTCCCTAAAACCAGCTAGCTAGTGGGTAGCATAGTCAGGGTTAAACCCATATCTGGCTAATTCCAAAGTTTTTATACTAGAAACTGTTGAGGGAGATCCCTAAAATAGACACACAGGTATTTTTAAATTAGCAATTTGATGACAGTTTAAATATAAGTGTGTCATGAGGTCCATTATGTATTAGATTTTAATACATGTTACTTAAGTTTCTATAGAAATGACATTCTATTGTATATGATTACAGAAGTTGTTCTTGACTTAATGCTATGTAACGTGTGGGGGGTTTTGTGTGTTGCTTAGTGTTCTTTGATGGTGGGGCTTTTTAAGCAGTATAAAGTACCACTGTGTGATTGCTTGATAATTTATTGAACCATTTTGCTGTTGTTGAACATTTAGATTTTTTGTTTCTGAGTTTTAAAGTAATAATCCCACGAATAGCATTGTACACAAACTTTGTGTACATATGTTATTATCTCTTTAGAATACATTTCTTTTTGGAATAGTGCATTTAATATACTTTGACCACATGTATTTCTAGAACATATATGAGCTTGCCCACTTGGAAACAGTAACCAAAAACAAGAAAAGAGAAAGTGAAAATTGTATTATCAAAGTATTTATTTGGTTAATAAATTTAGCTATTTATTGACTGTTTACATTCCAATTGTAATTTGTCTTTTATGTTTTCCAACTGTTTTTCTATTGGCATGCCTACTTCTTCTCATTGATTTACTTAAACCATTGCTCTCAAGGATATTAAACCTTCTTGTCCCAGATATAAAACATAAAACAGTCGGTAATAATAATTGCATTGGGAAACTTTTAGTGAGTTCTAGAAGAATGCCATCTACATTTTTAAACGTAAATTTTATGCTAAGTATGTAGCTCAGGGCACTTACCTAACGTTCATGAGAGCCTGGATTTGATGATTTGATCCTTAGCACCACAAAGAAGGAAAAGAGAAAAAAAAAAATGAGAAAAAAATAGAAGTGCTCTCTCAGGTGCTGTTTAGAGAATCGAGTCAGTGGTCCCTGGGAGTGCAGTTGGGAAGCTGTCACCCAAGTTCAACCAAGAGGTGATGGTGGCTGTGAAGGACAGCAGTGGAGACAGAAGAAATTAGAGAAGTATTTGGAATTGAGTTTAAGGGAATTACTACTAGTGTCTAGCATACAGACTAAATTTTTCAGTGATGGAGTAAGAAATAAAGTGGGATTTTGTGAGAATAGCATTTCCCACTGCATTTACTTGTGCACTTTAGACCAAGAATGCGGTAAATTTGCTGGACACTATCACCATGGCAATTTCAATCCTTGTATATATGAATTCAAGCAGAGCCATGCCGTTGCTATTTCTTTGGCCTGGGTCGTCATGACTAGCAGCTTTTTCTAGGCCTCTTGACGTCTTCACCTTAGCTTTGGCTGAAAAATAACAAAGCTTTTCTCCCCACATTTCTAGGCCTTCCTGCTGTGGCACTCCACAACTAGAAATTATTCAGGCAAAAAGATTCATGACCTTTGAAGCTGTTTAAGGAATGAATCTTTGCAACAATGGGTGGTAAAAGGGCTGTGACCATGAACACTGTGCTTCCTCAGTGGTGGGATTAGTCTAGGATTTGCTCAGTCAATTCTCAGTTGCTTAGCAAAGCAATTTCCTAAGTTCTATGCAGCAATTGCAGGCTGGACTCATAAATACAGAGGGGATATGGGCAGGGTGGAGAGGAAAAATTAAAGAGGGGGTGTCCTTTTTCTTTTCTAAACTCTTAGCAGATTGAGTGAGGAATGCCTATATATGCACATAATTTTCGCTTAAGTGAGGGGAAATATTTTGCAGATATTTGAGCAGATTAACAAATTGTATTTGTATACATGCAACTAAAACAGTAATTTATCAGGTGGAAGGCAGATGGGGGAATAAAATGCCAACCTGTGTCTACAGTTGGATTTCGTTGATGATGAAGTGCTGTTTATTCAGGGCCAGCCTAGCTTGTCAGCAGCATAAGAGCCACGGCAGCACATGACTCCCCGCATAGCTAGAGGACAATAATAAATTATCTCTTATGCAAACAGCACCGGCATAAAAGCAGAACAAACAGACTGCACCTCCCGGATGCCTGAAAATTCTCGCTCATTCCCGCGTTTGATTATATTTTAAAGAGGAAACTCTTGACATTATTCTAAGGCTGATGAGATTGGACCTGGTCTGCACAATTTTATTAGGGAACAGCGGGCATCATTGCTGATGATCCCTGGGTGTTACGGTAAAATGGAAATATTTTGGTTCATTAATTTGACAAAGTGTTTCGTGTAGTTTTTCTTTTCAATACTTCACTTGATCCTGTGAAATTCAGGGTCACCCAGAGAAAACTGAGACAGTGTTACTCGAAGGACCTAGATCATAAGAATGACTTGAAGAACACAGTGAAAACACAGATTCTTGGATCCAGCCTCCGCCCTGGTAAATATGAATGTTTAATGGAGCAATACATAAATACCCACCCCAGGGTAATTTTTCTGAGGCTGATGTGAAGAATCATGACCTGAGAGCCTGAGTCAGTTCAAGTCGCAGTACAGGCTGAGAGCGGGAAGGACCTAGCTGCCCTAATGGAGACCAATTGACAAAGGCCTTATGAAAGCAGTATCTGTGGATTTCATTGTGCAAGGAATCACCTGAGGTGGGTGGAAAAGGCAGACTCAGCTTCGAGATTCTGTTCTAGAAAGGGGCCTGGTGTAGCCAGTGCTGCTGGACTGAGGGCCGACAGGATTCTGGAGCCATCAGCATAACACAGGAGAATCCAAGCACACTGTGGCACAGACACATTTCTGAAGAGCAAATGGTTCACAACTATGGGCAAAAATGAGGCTGATTCTTTTGAATCCTAGTCTTGTGCTCGGATATAAGTAACACCTGTCCTGTCTGGTTTGAGTGGCCTCCAGGAATGTAGTGATGATTGTTATTATATGAGAAAATCTCACTCATTTGTGTGTCTTCTTTTAAAAGCTTGTAAGTACATTTGGGGAGCAGGTTAGATACATAAAAAATATTCAGAGAGGAAAATTGCAGGGCTTCTCACACCAAGGCCGTCTACTTCTACATGAGTGATTGATTTGTTCATTGATTTGTACTGCTGGGATTGAACACAGACCCTCCAGAATGCTAGGCAAGTGCTCTACCACTGAGCTACACTTCATGGTGGTGAATTTGTTTTTGAAAAGCAGATATTTAAAGACTATTATGATGTCATTTGAGCAGTAAGTTAAAAGAGCTGACAGTATACTTTTTGGAGCACATGCTTCCAAAAGTTATTATATCTGACACTGTCTACTTCATTACTAAGTCTGTACAATCGTCCCTAGGTTTTCAGCAGTATTTCTGGAGACCTTTGTGGTTTCCCATGTGTGATTCTTTCTGGCCTACAAGGGAAAGTATCCTGGTAAGAAATGCCATGGGCTGGCTGCCATGGAATAGATAACAAAGACTCCTCAAAATAGAGAACCTTGTGAGCAGCAGGGCCCACGCACTTACCAAGGGTCTCTTGTACAAACACCAGAGCTGCTGGAAGCAACCACAGATATTGTATTCACAAGCTCCAAACGTTACTGCGCAGAAACATTAATGTGATCATGGAAAACGACTTCAATTCTGTGCACTTCACTGGTTAGCACCTCACAGCGTTTATCTGAGGAGGGATGCAAGGCACTTCCCATGTTGTATTGGATGTATTTCTGTATTCTTTCAATATTTTTCAGCAGCAGCCATAATTCTGATGACTGTAATAATCAGAAAAACATCTACAGAATTCTAAAAATCCTTTGACTGGATATCATGGTGTTTTTAATTGAGTAGCACAATAGATTGATTATTGATTATATATGCTTGTTATATATACACACGTACACACAGTATACACACATATACACAGGCAAACACACACATAGTTATTACTTAATATCTGTGGGACCTTGGTTCCAGGATCCCCCTTGAACACCAAAGTTTCTTGTATGAAATGGCATATATTTACATAAAATCTGTGAACATCCTCCCACATTCATTTCAACATCTCTAGATGACTTGTAATATCTAATACAAAGTACATACTATGTTGTTGTTGTTTTTGTTTGTTTGTTTGTTTTGAGACAGGGTCTCACTATATAGTTGAGACTGACCTGGAACTCACTGTGTAGCCCAGGCTGGTCTCGAACTCATAGTGATCCTCCTGCCTCAGCTTCCCAAGTGCAGGGATTACAGGCGTGCATCACCATGCCCGGCTCACGCTATGTAAATAGTTGCTATATCCTGTGGTTTAGGGATGATCATGGGCACAAGTTGGTATATGTCGAGTACAGAGTGCAATTTTTCTCTGAATATGTGCAATAAACTATTGTTTGGGCTCACAGATATGTTGAACTATGGCTATAGTAAGCCAACTGTATGCTTATCTGAGCTCTGATAGAGGATTGTGCCATACAGATGGATTTTGTGTATGTCTTTCTAGTCCTTTTACAAACATGCCTTGGGCAGCTGGTATATGCCAGGTGCTATGATAGAGGCCAGCATGTACTCATGTCTGTACTTCGCCAAGGAAGGAGGCTTTATGTGGATAAAGTGGCTTTCACTGCAGTTAATAAGATGTAGAAGCAATACATTTTCTGTAAGTGATATGCGTCACCGTTCTGGGTACTTTCTGCAGTGTTCATTTCTTCATGACTGTCATATAGAGCAAGAAAATCTGACATCACAACTCTTAAACAATTCTCCTGGACTTCTTCACTGAAATGAAAACTACTCAGTACGTTCAGCTAAGCTTGGCTTTAGATATTTCTCCTTGGAACTAATAATCATACAAAGCAAAACTGTAGGAAAGAATAATAACTTTGTCTATTTTTCCGATGATTGTGATCATGATCAAAATCTTTATATGGGCCTTATAAATGGTAAGAGCAATAAATATGCTTTGCAAAATATACTTGAATAAATATTTTTAAAAGTAAATATTTTTAAAATGTTAAGACCTTTGTTTCTAATCTCAGCTGTTCGTAACGGTGGCAAAGAATTATCTTTTCTTGATAATTGCTTCTGAGCAAACAAGTAAAGTGTGTTATAAGCCACAGTGTGAACATTTTCAGCTCTCTCAAAGCAGTGTTCCTTTCACTTGGCACTTATATATGTTCTGACACATCATAGGACTGAACTGGCACAACTCCCATAGCTAAGTGATTTGACATTAATATTAGATCTCCTGTTGTTTCAGGACTGTGTGTTTCACAGCAGTATCACCAGTGATTTGAAAACATTCACAGACAAGTTCGGCTTTGATGTCCTTGTCCTGTTCTCCAGCTACCTATCAGAGGATCAGCAGCCTAGAAGGCAGATCGCTGTGTACTCTCAGAACCTGGAGCTATGCAGTCAGGTGAGTTCTTCCTCCTAGTCCACCTCATTTCAGTGCCTTCCAATCTGCTGACTTTTAGAATAGTTGGTAGGACATGGGAATGGATTTGTGGCTTGTAAGAAATTGGCCCAAGAGACAAGTGTCCTTAGAATTGAGTTTTAGGAAATATTGGGGGTATTTTGAAGGAGTCTTTTTAAAGGGCCTTTGTTAGTTCATTTCATGTGTCTATGACAGAAGGTGAAACAAAACACCTGAGGCTGGATGTTTTATAAAGAATTTACCTCACAGATCTAGAGCCAAGAACATGGTATTGGCATTTGCTTGGCTCTGATGAGGGTCATGGCAGATGGCATCACAATGGTGGGAGTACAGAACAGGTCACATGGGAAGACAGGAAGCGAGAGAATGAGCTGAGATAGCTGAGCTTGTTTTACAGCACCCTCTCTTGTGAGAAGTGATCCAGTTCCATGAGATCTTCATTAATCCCTTCTGGGAGTGATTGTGTTAGTTACTTTGCTCTCATGCTGAGATAAAATATCCAACAACCTCAAGTTAAGGGAGGAAAGGTTTATTTAGCTCACTGCAGAGGTTTCAATCTATAATTGTCTGGCTCCAAGTTAGGGTGGCATGGCAGAGAGGTATCGCAGAGGAGAAACAATTCATGGCAAGCAGGAGGTAACCAAGCAGTGAGGAACCTTAGCAGCTTTTTTCTGCCTCTATCTAGGCTACTGGATTTAGGGTGGTGCCAAAGCAATCAGTGGTCTGATTTAGGAATCACACACCCTTAATTCTAGCATCACACACTCTGAATTCAGCAACCTCTGAAAAAGCCCTACCTATAGCTGCACAAGACTTTGGGGGGCATCTAGACACAACATCATAATAGTGATGTTCCCATAACTTAATCCCACTGGGGCCCTCCTAAAGTTCCAGCCTGTCAGCATCACCACACTGAGGATCCAGCTTTGGCACAGAAGCCTCTAGAGTGCCCATTCAATCCCTACCCAATCCGTAGTACAGCCCCTAATGATTTCTTTTCTAGACTGACTCCATAGAAAATCAGAGCTTTTATCACCCAAATGAAGGCAAATCCTCCTCTAGGGCTGTTTCTTCTGGGTCTGCTTTCTGGTCAAAACAAAGTGGAGTTTCCGTCTCAGTACACATTGGTGCCCGGGGTTTAGTACGTGGTGGCCGGATGCTTTGATACAAGTCCCTCCCTAGGTACTAAGATTCTGACTGGGTCATCAGTTGGAGCCTTGTTTTGATGACTGAGTCTTTTACCCTAAAGTTTAAAAAAATTTTTAAAAGAATTATGCAAAATTAATCGAAATAGGCCATTGGAAGCTGGGCTAGGGAGATAGCTCAGTGGTAGAGGGCTTGACTAGCATGTGAGAAGCCCCAGGTTTGAATCCAACATGGCAAAAACATCTGCCATATGCCAAACTGGAGTAACTGGTATGGGAGAATGCATGACCCAGTATCTTATGAACCACATGGGTGTAAAACACTTTTATCTTCATCTGTCAGATCCACCCCTTTCCTTTCTAGACCCACTCTAATAGCCAGGCCTCTACATCTTCGGGGTTTCTCTCTGTACTTTCTCATGGTCCCCAGCTAAGAACAGCCCTGGTCCTGCCACACATGTGTCTTATTCCCTGCCTCTGACTTCCATGCATATGTGCACCACATGACCAGCCTGTGGCTTTTCAGGCTTTCTTCTGCACTTGCTTTCAAGACGGAATTTTTTTTTTTTTTTCGGTACCAGGGATTGAACTCAGGTCCTTGTGCTGAAGACAGAATCTTATCTGTAACTGGCTTCCCAGGGAAAAGATTTAGGCTTCCTAATCCTCTAATATAGTATTTTTTAAATTTTAAAATACTATATTATATCAAAATAGCAAACCCCTTTTTCAACCCAATTTGAAAATATGTTCACTTAAAATAGTTTCCCTGGTGTGAATATTCTGCAACAATGCATAAGATTCTAATAAGATTACTGACATTTAGAAATGGGAGGAAAGGAGCTAAAGGTGTAGGGAAGGTGTGATACGTAGGGGAAGAACAAAAACGGAAAAGAAAAAAATGTGAGAGAATGAAAAGATGAAAATAAAGTGTTTGTAGATGGGGAGGGGAGGAGGGGGTGAAGGGAGGGCAGAGGTAAGGGGAAAAAATGAGAATCAAGACTTGCCATGTAAAGGTACATGATCCCAACAATGAATGTAACTGTACTGTATCCCTAAATGTACCAATAAACTCAATAAAAAAAAAAAAAAAAAACATAAGTAGAAGAACAGGTGAAAGGGCTAAAACCAACTCTTCTCTTCCTTCTGCCTCACCAGCTCTCCCCACCCTAGCAGTGCTCCTCAGACAGCCTCAGAATCTCAAGAAATGCACACAGGGCTAGGCCGAGGCTCTGGGGCAAGGGGGCCCCTTTGTCTTATGCTTACACAACCAGTTAAGAATCTGCCTCTGCAGCTTGACTGCCTGAGTTCAAAACTCAGTCCCATCACCTGTTAGTGGTGTGTTGTTGGACAAGTTACTTAACCTTCCTACGTCTTCATTTCTTCACCAATAAAATGGGAATAACAGTAGTCCCTACCCTGTATAATTAATGTGAGAATTAAAGGAGATAAAGGTCATAAAACTCTCATACTTAGGAAAACAATAAATTTACTGTTCACTACTATTATTATTATTTGTGTGATTTCTGTAGCTGTTGCTACCATTATTAATTTTTACCTCCAGGAATCCTGTAGGCCCATTTCAAAAGCCTGTGATGTGGTAAAATGCTCCCGATATTTGCTAACCATTACAGAGCTCCAGCCCAACTGCCCGACTCTGGCCTTATACTGATTGTCTCTCATAATGTCCCTCTGCCTCCTGGGGGGCTTCGTTTGCTCAGGGCTCCATGTTTTTGTTCCTTGGGGAAGAAGGGACAGATGGCCCCTGTGTGCTGTTGGGGAAAGAGCCCTGGCAGATTTTTGTTTCTTTCCTACTTTCTTCTTTGCCTTGCAAGTCCTGCCTTTCCCCCTTGTTCCAGCACTCGGCCCCAAGTTCTCATCAGTAACTAGCCTTATATCTGTTTTTAAAAAGACCTAAGTTGCACTCCTGTTGGAAGATGGTGTTCTATTACACGTTGGAAAGGAGTTTAAATGATTTTAAACTTTTCTACTGATAATTTTTAGGAGCCAGTGAAATCTAGAAGCTAAATTTCAGCTAAATGGAAGATATTTTAGTAGGATTGGAAAAATATTTGGTAGCAGATTAAGTGGGACATTCCCTGTCTTACATTATACAATTATCAGTTGTTTGAGGTCTTCTTTTAAACAGATGTACACAAATTAATTTTATATTCAAAAAGATTTAAAAAGGCAAACTGCCAAGCACAGATTACCTAAGTTGCACATCAGTAATCCTAGCACTTGGAGAGGCTGAGATAGGAAGACTGCAAGTTAGAGTCCAGCCTGCTGTTTAACTTAGTAACTTAGTGAGACCGTATCTCATGATAAAAAGAGCTGGGAATGTAGCTCAGTGCAAAGGCCTTGCATTTAATTCCCAGGAGTGGGGGGGGCCTGAGTGCTTGCACAAACTGTTGTTCCTCCCAACAGATTTGCTGTGAGCTGGAAGAGTGTCAGAACCCTTGCCTAGAACTGGAGCCCTTTGAATGTGGCTGTGATGAGATCCTAGTGTACCAGCAGGAGGACCCTTCTGTGACTTGTGACCAGGTGGTTCTCCTTGTCAAGGAAGTCATCAATAGGAGATGTCCAGAGATCGCCTCCAACAGCCGGACATCCTCAACGGAAGCTGTGGCAGGCAGTGCCCCCCTCTCCCAAGGCTCTTCCGGGATTATGGAGTTGTATGGTTCTGACATAGAGCCACAGCCCAGCTCTGTGAATTTCATGGAGAACCCTCCAGATCTCAATGATTCTAACCAGCCTCCGGTGGACGTCAACATAGACCTTGTTAGTCCAGATAGCGGGCTAGCCACCATCCGGAGCAGCCGGTCATCCAAGGAGAGCTCTGTTTTCCTCAGTGATGAGAGTCCAGTGGGAGAAGGTGCTGGGCCTCACCACAGTCTCCTTCCAGGCTTTGACTCCTATAGTCCTATCCCCGAAGGGGCAGTGGCAGAAGAGCATGCACGGTCTGCGGATCACAGTGAACACTTTGACCTCTTCAACTTTGACTCAGCTCCCATGGTTTCTGGGCAGTCCCAGCCATCTTCCCATTCTGTAGATTATTCCCCAGCAGACGACTTCCCCAACAGTGACTCATCAGACGGACAGCTTACCCCTGGGCCGAAAGGACTTGATGAGATAGGGACCAACATGTCCAATTATTCATCCAGTTCACTTTTGTCTGAGGCTGGTAAAGATAGCCTGGTGGAATTTGATGAGGAGTTTGTCCAGAGACAAGAAAGTCTGGGAGAAAACTCTGAAGGAAATTTGAACCTGAAAGGTTTTGTGGGAGATGAATCTCCTTCACCAGAAGGGCTGGACAATATTGGAAAGCAAATCCCACTCACGCCTATGAATAGTTTTGTGGAAAGCTCGCCATCCGTTGAAGAGCCAGCCTTGCTCTATGCAGAAAATACAATCCCTAAAGCAATGGACACAGGTCACCTTGGGCCACCTCAGACCCGGACTCGGTGCAGCAGCTGGTGGGGTGGTTTGGAATTTGACTCTAAAAATGCTGCAGATGCATGGAGTTCCAGTGAACAAGAATCTGTTTTTCAGAGTCCCGAATCATGGAAAGATCATAAGCCTAGCCCCACTGACAGGAGAGCTTCAGATCCTGTCTTTCAACCAAAGAGTCTTGACTTCCCAAAGTCAGATCCCTGGGAGTCTGAATTTTGTCAGCCAGAACTTGATAGCAATGATATTCAAGACAAAAAGGAGGAAAGCTTGCAGATTCAAAACCTGCCCACTGAGAAGTCACATTTACCAAATGCTTCTCCTCTGGGAACAAACCACCTGATAGAAGACTTTACTGCTTTGTGGCAGGCTGGTCACTCTCCCACAGCGATGCCTGCACCCTGGGGAAACCCTACAGATGATGGGCAACCAGTGGCTGCCATGTCATTTGCAGCCTGGAGTGTATTTCATAAAGAAGATGACACTGGAGCTCTAAAAAACACCTGGAATCTTCACCCGACAAGTGGCGAGACACCGGTGGGGAACCCAAATGAGTGGGTGATGGCAAAAAGTGGGTATTCTTTTCTTTCAGAAGACCTGATGGACAATTCAGCCAGAGAGGCAAATAATGAGGCAGCTCCAAAAATCTGGGTCAAGAAGAACAATGACTCTAGGGATAATATCTTTGTATCTGGAAATCCCAGTTCCAAGCTGGAGCATACATGGAATAATTCCCAGCCACCAAGGAAAGATCAAAATGCTTTAGTGGATCCTAAAGCTAGGGGGAAGGTGTATGAAAAGGTAGATTCCTGGAACCTTTTTGAGGAGACTGATAAGAAAGGAGGCTCAGATGTCCTAGCCCCTTGGGAAGATTCCTTCTTGGCCTACAAATGTTTGGATTACAGTGCATCTAATGTAGGAGAAGATTCAGTGCCTTCTCCCTTAGATACCAACTACTCCACTTCAGACTCTTACACATCACCAACATTTACTGGGGAGGAAAAAGAAACAGGAAACAAGCCATTTGCCAAACAGGAAGTCTGTGAGCCCAAAGTTGCAGACTCAACTGTAGAGGAAGCTGAGGTTCCTGTGCAATCACTGCAGCAGCTTCCTAGAAATCGAATCAGTTCAGGCCCTGGGAACCTGGACATGTGGTCTTCCTCTCACACAGATGACAGTCCTGAAACAAAGGCTGTCCACGAGCCAGATAAAGACTTACTGCAGGCTCAGCACACAGATGAGAAGAACATCTCCGTGGAGGACGAGGTGGGGGAAAGCAGCCAGTCCAGCTATGACGACCCCAGTATGATGCAGCTGTACAACGAGACAAATCGGCAGCTCACACTTCTGCACAGCAGCACCGACTCCCAGCAGGTGGCCCCTGACAGCCTTGACTTGTGGAACAGAGTGATTCTTGAGGACATTCAGTCCACCGCCACGATATCAGATATGGACAATGACTTGGACTGGGATGACTGCAGTGGCGGGGTGGCAATCACCAGTGATGGCCAAGTGGAAGGATATATGGATGAGAGCACTGAACCAGAAACTCGATTTTCAGTGAGACAGCTAGAACCATGGGGCACAGAGTATCAGGAAGAAAACCAGATAGACTGGGAGCTCCCTGCCTCCTCTGAGCATGCCAAGGATGCTGTTCCCAAAGAATATCACACACTGAATGAGAAAAATGGGCAGCTAATTGCAGACAGTATTTGGGATTCTGTCATGAAGGATAAAGATGTGTCGTCATTCAGGTTACCAGGCAGGTCATGCATGACAGATTCAGAAGAAAGCAATTTGCCTTCTCAAAGTACCAGCCCTTCAGCAAATGCTATGAACAGTCACATCACCCACGGGCTAGAAGCCTCTGGAATGAGTGAGTCAGCAGCACACAGACTTCATCCTGATGACCAGGACTCGGGGACAGGAACCTTGCCAGGTGATACAGCATCCTTGGTCACCAGGCTTGAGAACTCAGGACATGTTGCAAGCTCAGATCTTTGGATACATCGTAGTTATAGAAACAGTGAGCATGAACACGAAGCCCTGGGAGCAACAAGCAGAAGGTGCCTTGATACAGAGGAGGTGATAGGCTCTCGGGATGATGGTGCCTCAGGGATTTCTGGAGAAGGGCCTAGTGACCAGGAGCTCTCATCTCCAGCTGCATCTGAATATCAAGAAATCTACACTGAATCCGGCAAAATCAGCTCTCTTTCGGACACTTGTAGTCCTCAAACAGAGGAACCAAAGGAAGCTTTAGAGTATGAGGAGTCTTATAACTTGGATACCTGTGATGCACAAACAGAGATGTCCACAAATAACCTGCAGGCAAAGGAGACCTACAAAGAGCTCCTCATGGGTCACAGAAATTCAGGGGAAACTGCTGAGATTTCAGGAAAGATGAATTTAAGAAAAAATGTATCTGCAATGAATCTTGAGAAATTGGTAGCATATAACGTTCTGGAGCCAGAAAGAGTAAATGAAGGGCCACCTCAGGAGTCCCCCCAATGCCTTGCTGATGGGAATGGCTCTGCAGACAATGATGTGCAGGACAATTACACAAGTTCCGAGATAACTAGGACTCTTGAAGGGAAGAGTTCTGAGAACAGCCTTCCAGGAGCCAGTTCATCTGGAAGTTATGACAAAGACAGTCTTTCCAGTGATGAGTGTACACACTCAAGTGCATCAAGTCCTGACCTAAATGATTCTTCAGCTGCGTTGTCCTTCTGGGGCCATGCACCCAGTACTGAGCATCAGAAAGAAAATCAAGTTGAATGGAGTGAACAGAATCTCCAACAATCGGAAGTAATAAGCACTGATGGCCAAGTAGAAGTAGTTACTGAAATGAAGAACTTAGAGGAAAACAGGATGGGTGAGTTTGAAAAGAGCTTTAGTCAAAAAGTTCCTAAATTCTTAGAGGTTTGGAATGATTCCATCGATGGTGATTCTTTATCCTCTTTATCAAGCCCCGAAACAAACAAATATTTGGACTATTCAGGTGCATATCAGGACAGAAATCTAGTGGTTAGCCATGAGGAAGACAATAAACACGTTGTTCCTGAAACTGTGCAGCCAGAGGATGCCAAGGTCATTTCAACAAATTCGGGTTGTAACGATACAACGGTGGGTAAGGAAGAGTCAGCAGAGGAAGAGACCCACTTGGTCCCTTGTCAAGTTACTCCGAGTGAATCCAGAGCTTGGGATGCAGTGAATGAACCTAAGATCTTGACCACAGCAGAAGCCAAAGTTGAGGAGTTTTCTGATTATGTAGGAAGTTCAGAACTAGCAGAGAGTGAAAATAAACCACACACACTGTGTGATAGTCAGAGCAGCTCTGATCCCTGGAATTTCCCACCACTCACAGAGACGGACATTGAGATCACAGCAGAGGAGGAGACACAACCGTCTCCAGAAGCAGGGAAGACAAGAGACGTAATATGGCAAATGTCTCCCAGAGCTGAACCAAAGAATGGAGCTCATTCTAAACTGGAAATGCTTGGCTTCTCAACTGAGAGCAGTGAGTGGTGGAAAGCCCCTCCACAGGAAAGGGGACCCACTGAGAGTACATTTCAGGGGGTACTGGCTAACTCAAGCGATGCATTATCGAGGAATTCTTCGGTATATGAAAGTGTGGGCCTGTGGGGGGTACCCACCCAGGGTGATACCACACAAACACACTGCCCCAGTCCTTTCAGTGATGAACTTCAGCCGCCCTTCCTGGGTAGTAATGGGGACAACTCCCATGAGCAACTTTGGAATATCCAACCGAGGCAGCCAGATCCAGATACTGACCAGTTTAGTCGGCTTGTAATATTGGACCAAATTGAAGAAAATGATTCAAGAGAGAAAACTTTTATATCTTCAGCTGGTCATGAATTTCCTCCCGAGGCATCCACTCAAGAGCAATGCCGGGGTACCGTGCTATCTGTCTGGGATCAGCCAGACCCCGCAGTCGCGCAATCAGATGCAAACGGACACATTGCAGCTAATGCCTCAACTATCGATTGTCAGGAAGCAAATTGGTGGGAACGAGAGAAATCAAACCTTAGTGAAATGACACATTCAAGCACTGCCTCCGAAAATTTCTCTGCCATCCATTCTCCCAGCCAGTTGATAAAGAAGTCAGTCTCTGAATGGAACGGCTCCAACCCTCATGAGGACCTCCGAGGTACCTTTGCTCCAGATATTTTACATGGCAGCTTCCAAGAGGGTGGGCAGCTGCCCTCAGCCTCCCCTGACTTGTGGGTGGATGTCAAGCAGCCCTTCAGTCCGGAAGCAGATGGTGAGAATCCTGACATACTCACTCACTGTGACCACGACAGCAATTCTCAGGCTTCCAACAGCCCCGATATATGTCATGATTCCGAAGGAAAGCAAGAGACTGAGCAGGGTGTAAGTGCTTTCATCGGACCCGAAGTGCAACCCAGTGAATTTTATCTCACTGAGTCAAAGCTAAATGAAGACCTGAGTCTGCAGCCTGGAAAGGAATCTGTCCCATGCAATTCGGAACTCTCTGCTGAAAATGTAATTCTGCTGCCTCCAATTAGCAATCAAGCAAACATAAACGGCTCATCTCAGCCTGCCTCTTCTCTAGGTTCTCCTGAGCATTGCGAAATGGATGGTGACAATAATATAGGTTTAAAAGCATCAGAAGAAGCACCTAGTACAGATACAGCACCGGTTTTGGAACTCATTGACAGGAGAATCCAAAGGGTTGAAAATGTGGGAACTCATATTTTAGTAACTCACCAGGAGCCAACTATGGAAGGCAACCCCTCCTGGGTACCAGAGAACTTTTCTCCTGAAAGTCAGACAGGTGTAAGGGCTTTGTCTAACTGTGAGCCATCCTTTGTTCCTGAGACTGGTGCTTTGCTCACCTTGGGGACTTGTTTGGATGTAAGCGAAGCTGCCTTTGACCACAGCTTCAGCGATGCCTCCGGTCTTAACACTTCCACTGGGACAATAGATGACATGAGTAAACTGACACTGTCAGGAGGCCATCCTGAAACACCAGTTGATGGAGATGCTGGGAAACAAGATATCTGTTCATCTGAAGCCTCGTGGGGTGATTTTGAATACGATGCAATGGGCCAGAACATCGATGAGGATTTAATGAAAGAGCATGAACATTTTCTCTATGGTGCTAACCCTCCCTTGGAGGAAAATGGTCAGAAGCAATCAGTGGCACCCTACACCCCTCCCTTTGACTTGTCCTGTTTCACAGAAGCCCAGCATGGTGCAGAGACAACAGGAGAAGCTGGGTCTCCAGAAGACTTATCTCTGGGAAGTGAAGCAGCAGATATGTTGCTTTCTGCTCTTCCTGATCAAAGTGAGGGAAAGCACACTGAGACTAAAAGTGGACAACCTGGACACCAACCAGTTGTGCTGCACATTCATGAAGACTCTGAGTCAGTTTCTTTTCCAGTAGGAGAAGCAAGCTCCAACTTTGAGTCCTCTCCATCAAACATTGACTGGGAAATAGAATCAGATAATTCTGATTCACCAGCAGGTGGAGACATGGGACCATCAAATGGTAAGAAATGGCCCATTCCCCTCACCCCGAGAAACTGATGCTTCAATTAAACCAATGTGAATGTAAAACATACTCTTCCTACCAAAGTAGGTAAAGAGAAGCTAAAATCGGCAATGGGCAATAATCAAGTTTTTATAACTTGATTAAAGTTATATATTAATTTTTATATTAAGTTTTATATATTAAATTATATATTAAGCTTTATAACTTGATTAAAATTTAGGGCTTATGAAATAATTTCTCTCTCTGATCATGCATGAGAAAATTAAACAGTTCTACAAAATAGAGGTATTTTTTAAATGACCTCTTTTTAGATAATCATTTGCAAAGATCACAAATCATACAATGTGTTAATTAAAACTTCCTCTCCTCTCCTCACTTTCACTTTCCACTTCTAGGTGCCGATGAGGGAATATTAGAGTTAGAAGAAGAAAAAATAATCCCTGCCAAAGAGCCTGAGCAGATAAAATTAGAATATAAAAAAGAAAGATGGACGGGGAAGAATGGAGATCATCACGCAATACACATGGATTACATACTTGTAGGCCATGAACAAAATTCACCCCGGAAGCCAGAGGTCTGTGAAGCAAGAGAAAGTACCTCTCAATTAGAGGAATCACACATAGGTTCTGAAGAACCAGGACTGACAAGAACTCAGGTAGCAAGCTTCCCAGATACATGTGAGCCTACCTCCTTAAATGAAAGCAAAGATCGTTCTGTAGAGAGATCTTCAACCAAAGATGACAAGACGTTGCCTCTGGAACGTTCTGCACAAGACCAGAGTTGGATGATCTTGGGTTGTGGCGAGGTCAGTCATCCATCACCAGAAACCAGGGACTCAGGGACAGGTTGGGCTGGCAAGACTGTGGGGCCATTCTCTGATCCGTACATGAGCAGAGAGCCTCAGATGGGAGAAACGAAGCCTTCAGAACCTTTAGCACTAGAGGAAGTCTCTGGTCTGACCGGCCAATCACAGAAGATGAAGAGCCGAGGTAGGGCTGGCCCGGACACAGTTGTGTTGCAAGCCGTCGCCCATGACAATGAATGGGAAATGCTTTCACCGCAGCCGTCTCAGATAAACGGGATCCCTGCAAGGGAAATGGAGGAGGAGACGGAGTTTCTTGAGCCTGGAACCGGGAAACCAAGACCAAATGGGTAAGCAAAGTACCAGATTTATTATTTTTCCTGAAAACTATTATTTAGAAATCAGGGAAATAGTGAAGGTCATTTGGATATGATGAATTCTCAGGTGTAGGAGGTTTGCTTTTGTATGTATTGCAAAGCACATCCTCAGTAACAGCAGCTGGTAGACAACTCTAATGAAAACGATGACTTGTGTACATTTGTAGCCAAAAAAGGCCCTGTGTACGGAGCTGGGACTTTCCCTCCAGACTCCCAATCCCTCCTACTCCAATACCTATATGAACTGAAACAGGCAGTTGGGAATAGGACACAGTGGCACCAACATTTATTCAGCACCAACTATGTGCAAGGCAGTTTGCATACAGCATCTCATTGAATCCTTAACGCTACTGGAGGAGAAAATGGCGGTGGGATGGAGGGGAAGGGACTCCAGGCTCAGAATGTTTCTCTAACTTTCCAAGATTTAAGTCACTAGACGGAACGCTCTGGGCTTCAAGGACTTCTGCTCCCAGAACCTGTACCTTTCTGGCTGGCACACTGTCTTATACAAAAGCCACTTTCTGGTTTTATGTAAGCACCTGCCGTTCCGGTAGAGATAAGAGGACCCCACAGCAGGCTCAAAATCTTAGTGTGAAACATTTATCCCATAATTAGCCTAGAAGTTAGCAAACAATAATCAAATCCATGTTTCCATTATTTATTCATTCATTTTGTGTGTGTTTTGAGACTCTGTTCTTGCTGTGTTCATGGGTAGCCAGCAGACATATGACAGGTAACAGGACAGCATTGCTGCTTTTGAGGTTTTCAGCCCTGTTGAAAACGTTTAGGCTTTCCTTTCTCTTCAGTGCCCCTTAGAAAGCCCACTTTCCAGGGGCAAAAGAGCCAATAGTCAAATGTGAATTAAGATGATGTTTTCCCTTTAAAATCCGCTGGAGGAGCGATATGTTTTTCCTACTCCATTTATGAGTGAGTATAAAGGACTGCACACATCATGTACTCACTGTGAGCCTAGGGATCTGGATCCCAGCCCAGATCTGCACCCTTACCAATTACATATTTTAGGATTAACTCCAGGCTTATGTTTCTTCATCCATAGAATCAGTAGGGCTGGATGATCGCAAGTCTTCCTTCAAATTCTATGGACTTCTGAATAAATTAAAAAAAAAGGTAAACATTTTATTTTAAAAAAATTCTATGGACTGGATTTGTATGGAAACAGTAGGTATCTGAGATACCACTGACATTCACAAACTATATTCCTTGAGATGAGGAACAAAGAAAACAGAAGGAATAGCAGAGGTGTTTGGAGGGTTACTGAAGTGCCGTTAGGAGTTAAAAGCTGTACCATTTTCAAGCACAGCTTCAGAAACCTAGACATTTTCTGTTGGCCTAATCTTTCTTTTTCCTGTCAAGCTATTTCCTTCCAGAGAGACCCCAGATCCATTATCAGAAAGAGAGCAACAGATGGATCCCAACAGCCCTCTGGCTCTGTTATAGATTGAGCTGAAAATTCAGGCAGCCATGAGCTGGCTCAGCTATTGTTTGGCTTCTTGTCTGCATTTTGCGCATGCTCCTGAAAACCAACAGCTGATAGTCCCCATTCAGTTGTGCCATGAGCACCTTTTCTTTCAAACAGATTTCTCTGCTTATCCCTTTGGGCTCAGCCCCTGTTGTGATAAAACTTTTCTCACAATGAGGGGCTGGCAGAGATTTCCCCACTGACATTGCTGTTACCTTTTGCATAATTTACTCTGAATACATCTGAAAGTTTCCCTCTATGCTAATTTTGGGGATGATACAGCATTGTCCAAAACAGTGGTTCTCTGAGTGTGACATCAGTACCTTTTGAGAGCTTGTTAGAAATACAAATGATCGCACGCACACACGCACACACACACACACACAGCTCCTCCCTCTAGCTTCGGGAAGTCCGGGGGTGTGGCCAGCCCTGTCAGAGCAGTTCCTTTGTTACTTGCATATGCACTTCAGCTTGAGAGCTACTGTCCTAAATCGTACTCCTGGCCTTCAAAAAGCTTAATGTTTAACCAAGGTACAAGACATAGGTGAAACAGTAGATAATAGTCAAGATGGTTTATGACCAATGTCAGTTTAAATATAAGTAGCTAACAATCGTGGGCATTTGCTAGCGCTAGGCACATCTGCAGGTTCTAGGCACTCTACATGAATGCGCTGTCTTACTTGACACAGGCAGCAGTGTGAGGTGAGATCATACGAGGGAAAGAATGACAGGAGATGTCTACTCAGGGTGCCGCTACAGAGCCAGTACCAGGGATGGCTTATTATCTATCAGACACAAGTGGCGGGGTGCCAGATCCCAGGATGCCTTAAGGAGCCCATAAAAGGTACTTTCTTTTAAAATTAAAAGAAGCAAATGATTATACTCCTATATTTGTCTTTATACCAAAGTAGTTCCAACTAATCTTTAAGGAAAGAAGGATCCATGACTGTAGGCTCACAAAAAGCCCCAATGAGGCTAATAGGTACAAGTACAAGTGAGTGTGCAAGGAAGATTAGAATTTGGAAAGGGACGAAGAAGCTAAGAAGCTGGCTGAGGCCAGCAAACCAGAAAGAATAAGATGAAGGAATTGTGGAGACTGGAAGGTAATCCCAGATGCAATAGAATAAGATATTGAGGGAGGGAGAGGGAGAGGGAGAAGAAGAGGGAGAAGAGGGAAAGAGAAAAAAAAAAACTCACATGATTATAAGGTGGGCAAGTCCAAACTCTGGAGGGCAGGCCAGCAGCCTAGAAACTCAGGTGACAGTCAGTAATGACCTCAGTCCAGATTCTTAGGGCAGCAGGCTGGAAATTTGGGCAGGAGTCTATCTACCTTGCGATCTTGAGCAGAATTTCTCATGAAAGTTTAGACTTCTCTTTTAAGGCCTTTGGCTGACTGGCTGAGGCTGGCCTACATTGTGAAATGTAAAGTAACTTGCTTTATTCAAAGTCTCCTGGTTTTGGTAATAATCACTTCTAACAAGGATCTTTAGGCCGGGCGTGGTGGTGCACGCCTGTAATCCCAGCACTCAGAAGGCTGAGGCAGGAGGATCGCTGTGAGTTCGAGACCAGCCTGGACTACATAGTAAGTTCCAGGTCAGTCTCAACTACATAGTGAGACCCTGTCTCAAAAAAAAAAAAAAAAAGAAAGAAAAGAAAAGAAAAGAAAAATTAAAAGGATCTTTAGAGCAATATCTAGACTGATGTTTGATCTGGGAGTCACAAACTTGCTAAGTTGGCAAATGACACTGACATTTAATCATCACAGGTTATAGTCAAAAGCCAGAACTATATGCTAAGCAACCATCAAGCCATTAAAAATGTCATACTCACCATCCAAGTTATATACAGTTGTGACAATTGATGCCCAAAAGTACTGGCTTTCTGTGGGTGCGAGGCAAGGAAACAGCTGTGTGTGGTGATGAAGGGAAAAATCATTTTCAAGACGTTGGAAAAAACTGACGAAGCTGCTGTCTAATCTTGGGAGGATGCCGGGATGAGGGAAGGGTTGGGGCCGTTGTCCCTGCCACAGATATCTTTGAAATACAGCCCTGTATTCGCCAGTGACCTGGCCCTCCTATTTGCTGAGATAGACTTTGTTTCCTAGCTCAGTGAGCTGAGGTATTCAGGATCCCTAAAATAAAAATGGCCTTCAAAACAATATGTTCCATATTCCACACACTCTGCTTCCATGGTGACCTCTATGCATTCTAGTTTTCTAAATTAGTAATTTTGAACTTTTTCCAAGTCTCACAGAATATAGGAGAGAACTCATCTTTTCCTACATGAGTAACAACATTAGACCTTTTTATGTTTTTCATGAGAGCTTCTGAAACCAAGCTTTTTCGGTCTATGCCATCCCTTTGGGAGTTAGTACCTCAGTCCCTCACGGATGTCAAAAATGAAATCCGATAAAGGAGTAACCTGCACTCTTTTCTTCCACTGCTGTGTGATGGAAACTCTGAGAAGATGCGCTGCTTGAGCATAGATGGCCCATTTCTGCATCTTGTTGTTTTGAAAGTCTGTATTTCAGTACCAATGATATTCACCCTTGCTCAGACATGAGCTGGCAGTCTACACATCTGCCCATCTCTTGCTTATTCACTATTTTTTTGGCTTTTCCATGAACCAAACATGGGAGGCTAAACTTGGCACTAACTGTTAACTTCTTTCACGGGTGATCATTTGCTGTGCCCTGTTATGTGAGTTGCTGGTGTTATGGTGATAGCTGTCTCATGGAGAGCCCTATAAACCTGGGGGAAATGGTGCGCCTGTAATCCCAACTACTCAGCAGACTGAAGCAAGAGGATCACAAATTTCAGGCCAGCCCCGGCAACTTAGTGAAATCTTATGTCAAAATGAAAACAGAAAGTGTCAAGAATTCAGCTTGACACCCTGGGTTCAATCCCCAGCACGGGGGGAGGGGGATCCCTTACATTTACAAGTTAATTTCTTCCCTTCTCTTGCTCTTTGTCCCTCTCTCCAACCTTGGCATCTCTGCATTTCTGGCTAGTCCTACTCGGAGCAGGTTTTCAATACATGCTTGAAGATTAAGAAATATATTGTTTTCTTTGGTCTACCTAATTGCCATTTGAAATAGACAGAAAAAGTTCTACTCCTCCCCATCCCATTTTCCAGTCCTACAAACAAAATGAGTTAATAAAATGAGCCGCTAATATCACACAGAAGCGAGAAGAGTGAAATTGCCACCTAAACTTATGTCTTCTCACTTCTAGCCAAGTGCTTGTGAGGGAAAAGCAGCTGCTGAAACAGACTTCTCCTGAAACTTCTATAGATGGGTGAATGTATTCCTGTTCTCATGTTGCCCCCTTGAAAAGCACATAAAGTTGAATAGTCCCATTTCCCGATGAGATATCTGGAGAATGACTGAGCCGGGACTTGCCTTGAAATCTTCAGACCATCTGGGGACCAATGGAGCTCTTCTGGGCCCTGAGAACCTCTTTCCATCCACCACAGACTGTGACAGCTCCCGTCACCATGTCAGTGACTGCTTCCCATTTGCTCAAGCTGCCCAAGGCTGGAGGGAAGCAAGAGAATCAAATCTCCTCGGGATTCTTTTAAGTTTCCCAAATATTGATCGGTGTGGTATTTTGTGGTGAGGAATCGGTAGCAAGATACAGCATGAGTGCCAAGATGAAATGGTACCATCCAGCTGCCCTGTGAGGGGAATATGCACAAAAGAACCTGTTTGTGCTGGGGTGGCTTCTACTCTGAGGATGAATATAAGGTGCCTCTCTGGCTGGAACCTCACCAGAAAAAAACCTTCCACCAATATTGGTGGTATTTGAGGAAGAGACAAATCATGCCTTTCTAAAGTAGGGTGTTTTCATATACCAGGGGCTCAGCAGGAAAGAGATGGCACATTCAAATCAGGAAAATCCAAGAGACACTTAATAAAGGAAGGGAGCAGCAGAATATTACGTTCTGAAGTGCACCGAGATGTGTTTGCACAGAATTTGGCAACTGCTTCTTCAGTGTGTTGCAGGATTTGTTTCCAAAATGTGAGTGACTCCTTTTAGAACAAAGGCCATCAAAAAAGTCAGCGCAGGATTGGGTTACCTTTAGAGCAGTCTGAGCTACTCATTCTGTACCTGCAACAAATTTGGTCCTCCCTCTCCCTTGGGGATATTTGCCAATATCTGGAGACATTTTGTTTGTCCCGCCTGGGATGGGTGACATGGATGTCAAATGCAGCTAGACATCCTACGGTGTGAAAGACCTGCCCCCAACAAAGAATTATCCAGCCCCTAGATGTCCATAGTCCTAAGGCTTAGAATCCTGCTCTATTCCATTGCTTTACTTTTCTTCCTATTTGTTTTTTTTCTGTGAAAAGATCTTCCTTTTATTGATTTAATTGACTTTTGATATCCATGTCCACCTGCAAGAATGTTGTTGGTGCTTAGAAAACACCTGCCCAGTATTAGGTGCCTACAAATATATCTGATTGGATAGATGGAAAAAGAAGAGCAGTTTGTTTAATATAATTTGCTTTAAATGGAGGTATAAAAATTTCAGGTGTTCCCTATTCCTTTCTCAAAGGAAGATGTGCTAGATTATCTTGAGAGTAATGTGCATCTTTCTTTTATAAAGTCGCAAGTCCCTCTTTCCCTCCCTCTGAAATCTGAGAACATAGCTACCCTTTCTTTTAGTGTGGCAGTACCTCTGCTCACTGCAGTTCCTCTGAGATCCTTGCAGCCTTTTAGCTTCCTTGGAAGGCTGTTATTCATTTCATTCAAGCTCATGGAGAAGAACAGGCCTGCCTGCTCAGCTTTCTCTTGATTAACTGTCGCACACACCATGGCCATCACAGTCCCTTTAGTTTGAATACCCTTTTGCTTATTAGAGAAGAAAAATTATTCTCCTCCATCATCTCTTACCAAGTCAAGCAGCAATTGACAAGATATAATATCAAGACCTTTGTTAGTCTTATTGTTTAAGCCTCGATTGATTAAATAATCATTTGAAAGTACTAATTAGGCTCTCAGAAAGTAACTGAAACTTTCCTGCAGATTTTGCCACCTATCAGGCCCTTTTGTCAATATGATAACCAGAAATCTAGTTATTGCATTTAAGCGATGAATCTCCTTTAAAAACATAAGTGTAACTGCCTTCATATAAGAATAAGATGATGAGTCTCCTCGAGTACTGACTGAGATAGGTCTGTTTTGCCCTGGCACAATCTGGGAGTCCATCCTCTGAGACAAAAGGAACTATGACGGGTGACAGCAATGGCCCACAGTTCACATTTAGTGAAGTATTAAACATGTGAACGGTGTTTGTGGCCACCCTGATGGCAATAACTTAGTTGCTTTTCATATCAACTGACAACTTTTAAAACATCGTGAAACAGAATCAGCTACCAGGTCTCCTCTCACCATTGTCCCCTGTTTCTGTGCCCCTCAACTGCTGCCTTTTCCACCTGGGGAGGGAAGCCTCTTCTGGGAGCTGCATCTCAGAAAGATCTTGCAGCCAGGAGCCACCCTACCCTTCCCAGAGCCTCCAGGCTCACCGTGGCTTTGGGAAATCCTCTTGTACTTGTGCTAAATTTCTGTTCACTACAGTGACCTCGCCAATGGACCCCCTTCTGCTAGTCCCACCTCTACCTCCTCCACAGCTGAAAGATACATGGCCCCTGAGAAGTTCTTTCATAACCATTCAGAATTCTGAGGACTCTATCATACTTTTGCTTAACATAAACATTCGCTCCTTACTTTTCTCCCTTCCTCTCTGCCCCTCTCCAACAGCCACAGGCAGGATATTAAATGAGTTTGGGGCTAGGAACTGGATGAGATAGGGTACATTCCGGGTGATATGGCTGTAGACTTAATACCAGCATTCAGGAGGCTAAGTCAGGAGGATCAGTGCAAGTGCAAGGCTAGCACAGTGAGTTCAAAGTCAGCCTGAACTACACTGTGAGACCCTTTCTCAAAATCAGACAAACAAAAGAATGGGAACTAGTTGGATGTGATGCTACATACTTGTAATACCTGTGCTCTGAGAGGCTGAGGTAGGAAGACTCCTAACATCAAGCCCAGCCTGGGCAAGTCAGCAAGACCCTATCTCAAAATAAAATAAAATATAAAGGCTGGTGGGTGCATCTCAGTGAGATGGCCATGTGTTCCCTTCCCAGAAAGAAAAGAGTAGGAGCCAGCACCTCTTAAGCATTACCATCTTCTAGTTCCCTGTCCTCCCTACTCGCCTCCACCAGAAATAAGATCATATAATATCAAATTTCTAATTACTTTTCAATTTGACTTTTTTTTTGCCTAATTATGACTAGAAATTCTTGCTTTACCTGATAATATACTTTCCCTAAAAGTTACACAAATTAATATAATAGAGCCTAAAGTTTTATGAAAATCTAAAGTTTTTAAAATTAGGAGGTGAACTAAAATTTTCTATGAGGTTCCTTTCTCTTACTTAAACATTTCCTAAATGTTTGATTTGCCTTAGCTATACCAATGCTTCCATCAGCATTTTTAGAGTTAATACTGGCAGCATTTCTTTCAGGTTTATTCTAGCTCTCTAAATAAATAGGTTATCTTGCCATTTCAGGCAACAGTAATGTCGCTGCCCATCCTGTGAATGAGCTGGCCGATGCATCTTTCCTGTGTAGTCACAAGACAGCTTGATAATAAGGGTAGAAGTTGAATTCAAACTCCAGCCTTCCGTCTCCAGCACCGTCCCCCACTGGGACTCCCCCGTAGCCACAGCCCTCTGGATCTTAGGCCAGCTTCTGACTTTCTAGAGCTCCTGTTGAACTTTCTCATGTGTCCTGCTATGGTCCCGGCTCCATTTTATTATTATCTTGAACAGTATTCATTAAGCGACAGTAAGTGCATTGCATTTTATGTGGCTGTGCTGTAAAGCTGAAAGGTGTGTGCATATGCGTGTGCATGCGTGTGCAAGACTTCAGGAACTGAATCCCGCGTCACCTCCATCTCACTCAGGATTAGGAGGGACAGCGGTTTTCCGGAGCTGACATAAACATCAAGAGGGCTTTTTTTTTTCCACCTTCACTCCACCACTGGGCAAAGAGTACTTTATATTCCCCAATAAAACTCTGCTCCATTGCAGCCCAACCCCAAGCAGGGCAGGTTAGTGGCTGGTGCCCTGGGAGATCTGGGAGGCAGGTGATCATCCTTATTTAGATGTGCCTGGGATCATGTGATCAGAAAATGGAGGCGAATCTGTATTTCCAGTTAACTGCTCCAGGAGGGAGATGCTGAAGCATCGCGGTCCCCCAACCTCCTCGCCCTCCCGCTAAGAAGCCTCCGGTCACCCTCGAAGGTAGGTGGGTCCCGGCATGGCTTTAGGAGGATCGCGGCAAGCACCGATCGCAGCGGAGCGCGGAGCCTCTCTCCGCTGACAAGTTAGAGGGTGGGGGTGCGGAGGCCGAATCCTGCCGGCCCCTCGCCACCGACAGGGCCAGCTGCGGGGCTTCCTCCTTATGCACGCCCGGCCCTTTCCCGGCTGGCAGGGAACAGACCACGGGGTTATGATCATTTTTCATTCCTTTACGTCTATGATGAAAATGGAAAAATCAAAGGAAGTGAAACTGTTTAGGACTGTTGCCTAATGAGTACTGTGATATCTATTTGGATTACTTGACAAGCAGGGTAACCAGCATTTAAAAAATATTATTCCTAGAAGTTATTGAAGCCAGTAACATCGGTTCTTCTTTTTTTTTTTTTCTAATGAATCTCTCGTAACCTCTAAATCTCACATGAGTTCTAAGCTGCACGAAACAGGTCATCCTCAAAAAGGGTTTCTACTGTTCTTGTCTCTTCAGAATCAAAGGCTTTCAGAGTAAATACTTTTAGAATATCGATATTACACTGGGAAACTGAGTAATGTGAGGAACTTAAAAAGACTACCCCCGGTCGATTTCAACGGAGAAATACATAGCTCCTTCTATTCCCATATGGAAACTAGAGGGGGAAAATAAACGCTTTCTCACCTAGCTGAAGTGATTTCAAAGTATGCTTCTGTCTGAGATCGGAGGACTGCTCTTGTTGATATAAGGCAGAGGGACATAATTTCCACACACAAGCTCCATCTTTACGTAAATGCTTGGTTTCAGTGATGTGGAAACTGTTATGGCAGTGTAGCCGTCAGGACCCTTTTCAACCTGAGCACTGCCCTGGGCCCCTCCTGGAGGGGGAAAAATAGGACCTTTTCCAAATAAGTGCTTTCCAAACCTTCATTTGATGATCGTTTTTTTTTATTATAATTGATAATATAGAATGTAAAATCTGGAATAATTGGCTTAAAGTGGTGATGTTAAAATGGCCGTGGAATTTCTCCTAATTGATGAGAGATTTCTTATCTAGGGGCAAAGTTGCTTTTATGGAAACATATTTATTGGCAAATTAGACACTTTGAGACCAGAAAATGCCCTGTACTTTCAAATGGGTTAGGCCTTGCTAAAAGACAGAGAATATGAGGCTCTGTCATCTGCAGCCAGCAGCGCCTAAACATCCTCAGGAGGTTTAGCCTCTTGTTGCAAAGTTACTCTTTCTGCCCTACGTAAGGTCTCATGCCTTAGAGAGACTTAAAGAGCCAGAGTCGCCTTCCCATTAACCAGAAGTCAGATAACTGTTCCCCAGTGGATTAGGACTGGCTCTCTTTGTTACATCCTAGTGAACTTCCATTCATTTTCAATTTGTTTTTCATGCTTGATTGGCTTTGTACTCCAAAAACATTTGTCTCATAGATGAAAAGGGTAAAAGACCACAGTGCTTTCTTGTACTTTAAGCTTCCTGCTGTTTAGCTAGGTATGAGGTGCACATAAACCTCAAGGTGTTCAAAATAAGTTACAATGCGAAAGGTTGATTCCCTTACAGCAAATAAAAGTTGTTTTTTTCCTCCTTGGCTAGCCTGGAATTGCATTTCCTTTGTTGCCATGTCAAGGTTTTGCAGAATGTTTCATCCAGAGTTATATTTATATTTGGGGTTGATTCTCAATTTCTTTGCATTTATATTTCATAAGCTAGCCTGGAATTGCATTTCCTTTGTTGCCATGTCAAGGTTTTGCAGAATAAGTTTCATCCAGAGTTATATTTATATTTGGGGTTGATTCTCAATTTCTTTGCATTTATATTTCATAGTATAGTTGGGAAAAAGAAGGGGTTAAAAGAGGGGAGAAGCAAAAGGTAGTCTGGCCCCTGATATCCTGCCTGAATCTGGATTTTCAAAGAGTATTTGATATGGCTCCTTCTGATTTAATAATGGTAGGCATCATGGATATTGGGGGCTGGGTACATAAGAAGGACAGATGTCTCAGTGTCTGAGTGCTGTTCCCATTGGAAGACCATGCCAAAGTTGGCTCTATCTTACTCTGTAGCAGAATATTTACCTGGAATTTTGGTAGTTGCTTAATTTTCTGTATTGTTCTTGCAACCTAAGGCTCAAATGCTAAAGTAATATAAACTAAATCTTAATTTTCATTTTGATTTACTTCTTGAGTTTGTAGCCAAGAAATAAAGCCTTAATTAGAGTGACTGAGTGGCCTATGATCATACAGTCAGTGGCTGATCTGGGCTCAAAACCTAAGGGTCTTAGGACTTGATGGTATGCTACTTCTCATCTCAGGGCCTCTGAAAAGTTCTTAGCAAAATCTAGTGCGTGTATTTAAACTTCTTGTGACTTCAAAAAAGATTCTTTGATTCTTCTATTTTTCAGAGTAATGTGGTATTTTCTAATCCCTTTACAACCCTTGCACTTTGCATACATATAGGGAAAACTAAACGGAATACCACTGTCAGAACTTGTGCTTTTATTATGAATAGGATGCTATCCCTAAGGACTAGGACTGCATGTGACACAAAGGTAATTAAGATGCAATCTCTTACCTCACCCTAGTTGGGAGGTGGTAGTTAAGCAAATGGCTTGCAGAAGGCAGAATGAAGTCACTTCCACAAGAGAAATAACCAGTGGTATCAAACCTATGGCACTCATGCTGCAGTAGGCTATTTGTATCACTGAAAGACCTGAAAGGTTTGCCATCACTGACCTCGGGGCTCTGCGTACCTGAAAGTAAGATAATGTTGCTCCATTTTCTTTGTTGTAAAGGCCCAAGTACCAGATTCATTGTGTAGGGTAGATCAGGTTGAGGGGAAGCATTTCAGCTGGAAAGAATATGATAAAGCAAGTGAAAGAGTCGGGAGAACTATTGGTTGGATTTGGGAGACTAAGAAATTTTGATTTTTCATGAAATTTAGAGCACTTAGGGAAGCCAAGGTGGATTGATCTAAACATTTGTCTCAAACATACCATGTCAGCGGTGGGAAGCCAGTGTTTTTTGAGCTAGGTGCTGTGATTGGCAATGTATTGACAGTGGTGTGGATGTGGGAGACAAGTTGGGGGTGGTTTTCCACCTGAAACATAATCAAGGCTGGGACAATGTCTGGGGTGGAAAGAAGAGAGGCATTGTGATTGGCAATGTATTGACAGTGGTGTGGATGTGGGAGACAAGTTGGGAGGTGGTTTTCCACCTGAAACATAATCAAGGCTGGGACAATGTCTGGGGTGGAAAGAAGAGAGGCAGTCCCAGAACTACAGGCACGAGGAAAACTATAGTACTTGAAAACAGAGGGCAGTGAGAACCTACTAAGAGGTACCTGGAGAAGAATTGGCAAGCTTGGTGGGAAGTCACTGTCTTAATCATCATAACTAGGAGCCGGCATGCTTACTGAGTTACTCTGTATAAGTTAATCCAAGTAAGGTAAAGAGTGCAGTGGAATTCTCTCCTCATCAGAACAAGAGAGAGCCAACTTTGGAAGTGGCACTTGCTGAAAGTGGAAACTCACATCTGATTTGTCAGCCTTGGTTCCAAAAAGTCTGGTCTCCGTGTCTGTACTTCCACCAGCAGCATATGAGCACTAATCTCTGCATTTACTGTGGTGTCCCTATTGGGGTGGGATATAAAGACCTCTGGTTATGGTCTTTTCTCCTTGGCAAAGATTGTGTGACTCTCATCCTACAGAGAAAGGCTGGAGAATAGGATCAGGCCAAATGCTGCCTACAACGAGCTGTGAAGAGATTCTGACTCATAGACTGTAAAAACAGGATGAGTCTTGATTGTGGTCAAGGGGCTGGATGGCGAGAAAGCAAGGAGAAGGGGTATGGGAAAGCTCAGATGTATTCTATCCTTACTGCCTCTCCAGTTTACCCACAAGACCAGGTACCTCTTGACTGGAGGCTGTAGCTGTATCCACTCCATCCATCCAGACAGCTGGCAGAACTACTCCTCCTCCAAACTCCATAGCTACCTCTCATGGCCTTTAGCCCCTCCTGTTTTGCTTTGTGCGTACAAACTTGTATGTGTCTTTTCCTTTTTATCCTTCTAGATTTTAGACTCTTGGAAAGCAGCTTGTGTTGTTGTTTTCCTCTTGTGTTACCCTGCCAGACTACTTTTACACTTTCCCAGCCACATCAAATGTTTATTGAACCCTTACCCAAACAAATAGGCTGAGAGACAAGCAGGGAACAGCAGGCAAAAGCTATACCTGTCACAACTCGTGGGAAACTGTTTTGGAGCCACAGACAGATAATCTCTTCAAATCTTCCTCTTTAAACAACTCAAACACATGTTTCCCATACTGTTCCAGAAAGTAGGATTTAGGATCATGCAAACCTAACATTGAAAGTTCTATTCACTGAGCCACCATTGTCCATGAAACTAAAGAATTAGCAATGTATTCAACGCCCAGAAACATCCAGGAAAGGCTGACAAAATAGGAAGTTCTAGAAATAGCTTTTCCTAAAATAAAACAGGAGTGAAACCACCAGAGTATGATCAGAAGAGAGCAGTTGAGCAGGGGGTAGAGGAAAACAGGTAAAATAGAGAAGAATGGAAGTAGAGATTATTGGTCTATAAAGGGCAACATCGGTGGAAGCTGGGATAAGTATGTAGTTCAGTGGTAGGGCATGTGCCTAGCATACACAAGGCCTCAGTTTGGTTTCCCAGAAGTGGGAAAGAAAGAAAAGAAAGAAAGAAAGCAGGGAGGGAGGAAAGGAAGGAAGGAAGGAAGGAAAGAAAGAAAGAAAGAAAGAAAGAAAGAAAGAAAGAAAAGAGAAGAGAAGAGAAGAGAAGAGAAAAGAAAAGAAAAGAAAAGAAAAGAAAAGAGAAAAGAAAAGAAAAAGTAAAATTGGGATGGAGTCAGGCTACATCCCTGGGCAGGCCACGGAAAAGCGTTCCTCATGCCTAAACTTAGGGATGCTCAAGCCTCATGTCTTTGTTCAAAGGACAAAAAGTGATTTTCTATCATGAGCCTGTCACCAAATTTATTATGTGCTTCCCAGTTTATTAGCACAAACTTGTTTCTCACTAGCTTGATGGGTGTTAGCTGGTCAGGCTATTAAGTTTATTTCCTAGTACCAACTTTTATCTACCAGCAACAATCCAGTAACCAGAAAAATGTAAGTGATATATAAAAGTCATGAAATTCCTTGCCGTAATTCTGTGGACAATTATTTTAAAGCATGAGCAAATTTTCTTTCTAAATAGCTGTCTACATTTTACACAATGGAGACATACCAATGACAAAGAAATAGCTAAAGGATCAGTTCTCCTAGCGAAGTTGACAGAGCTGTGTGATTACTGAACGTGTCCCTCAGGAGAGTGTGAAATTAATCAAGTCTTGTAAATTGGCTTTGTAGACTGTGATTATACTATGCAGTTTGTGTATGTAAGTAAGGGCTTTTCTGTCTCGAGAAGCCTAACTTGCATTGTGTTTTGCTCTCCTTCTACATAACTTGGGCAGCCGTAGGACTGCTTTCCAGTAAAGGGATAAACTGAGGGGCCCCAGAAGCTCCTTCCAGCATATTTACCTTGAAACTAAGTTTCCTGGTGATGGTGTATTAGTTTGTGAGGGCTGCCATCACAGGTTACCTCAGACTGGATGGCTGAACGGTAGAAATTTATGTTCTCACACTTTTAAAAGTGAGAAGTGTGAAGTCGGAGTATTGGCAAGGTTGGTTTCTTTTGAGACTTTTGTCCTTGCCCAGCACATGGCTACCTTCCATCCTTGTCTTCCATGGTCATCTCTTTGAGTACGTTTGTGTCCAGATTTCTTCTTCTTACAGGACACTAGTCATGTTAGATTAGAGCCCACACTAATGGTCACATTTTAACTTCATTGCTTTTGAAAGTCCCTTTTTTCCAAATATACTCACATTTTGAGATACTAGAAATTAGGACTTCAACATATGAATTTTGGGGGACAGAATCCAGCCCCTAATGGATATCTTTAGGACATCATGGTGGGTTTTCTGGGAATCCCCAAGGGTTCTGTTATTGGTGACAAGTCCCCAATTCCAAGAGATAATTTTGTGTATTTTAGTGATGAGTCTGAGTATCACTTTAGGTTCCAAGTTCACCTTCATACAATAAATATAGAAAGATTAATTTAGTCTTAAATCTTCTAAATAATAAGTAAAAGTGGTGGTAAAAGTAATACTGTAGTAGAATTTTTGTCAAACACTTTACTCAGCTCTTTGAAATGTGTCTAACATACAGTAATACCTCATTTCACAAACGCTTCTGTTTGCAAACAAGTCAGTTCAGCAAACCTTTGCTTCTGTTCATGAACTCTGCATTGGGTAACAAGCATGAATGTGGCCATCTTCCCTGCTCTGACACAGGGTCATGGTGTCTTCTAGTTGAGATCACAGCCACAGACCGACCAGTGCACACTCACTATGAAGCTTTTTTTGGGTGCTTTTTATCACATACAGTTCTGTCCAATGGCTCCAAAGAAAGTGCAGAGGAAGCATAGTGGTAAAAAGAAAATACCAAGTGGTAATGAAAGAGACAAGAATGTGCAGAGCAGTAATGAAGGTAAAAGTGCAGTGCAAGAATGCTAAGAAGAAGGTTTCCAAGGAAATAACCACTGAATTGAAACAGGAAGTTGAAGAAAAGCATGAGTGTGGTATTCACGTGACCGATCTTGCCTCTGAGTACAAGTTGACAATCTTGACAATATATTTTGAGGATTAAAGATGCCATCAAAGAATCTGATGTGGTGAATGGAGTAATAATGTTAATCAAGCAGAGGACACAAGCACTGGAAGAGGTGGAAAAACCTCTGTTAGTGTGGTTGAATGAGAAACAGCTGGCAAGGGGTAGGGTTACTGAATCTGTGATCTGTGAAAAGACCAAGAAAATGCACAGTGATTTACTGCAAGAAAATCCCTCTACAAGTGCAACAAGTGATCATTTTAAAGTCAGTAAAGGGTGGATTGATGAATTCTGCAAGAAAAGTGGCCTCCACCGTGTGATAAGACAGGGTGAGGCTTCCAGTTCTGACAAGGCCGCTGCAGAAGACTACAAGAAAGAATTTGTGAAATTCATGAAGGCAGAAGGGTACCTGCTCTTCTGGAAGAAGATGCTGGACAGAACTTATATCTCATAGGAGAAAAAGGTTCTGCTAGGGCACAAGTCCATGAAGGACAAATTGACCCTTTTTCAATGTGCGAGAGGAAGCACTGATCTGAAGATTAAGCCATTACACCATTCCCAGACCCCCACGAGCCAGGCTGCCTGCCATGCAGAGGACCAGTGTGAAAGCTTGGGTCACAAGGCAGTGTTCATGGAACTGATCTGAAGATTAAGCCATTACACCATTCCCAGACCCCCACAAGCCAGGCTGCCTGCCATGCAGAGGACCAGTGTGAAAGCTTGGGTCACAAGGCAGTGTTCATGGAATGTCTGTACAAGGTGTTTTCACCCACCATGAAGAAATATCTTTCTGACAGTCAACTACCTAAGAGATGTCTTCCGATGAACAGTGCCCCAGCCCACCCTTCAGCCTTAGTGGATGATTTGGATGACAACTATGACTTCTTAATGGTCAAGTTCCTCCCCACAAACATAACACCTCTTCTGTAGCCCAAGGACCAGCAAGTGATCAGCAACTTCAAGGGGCTGTACACAAAGATGCTCTTCACCCGGTGTTTTAATGTCACTGAAGAGAAGTCCTTGACTCTGAAAATTCTGGGAGAAACATTTTCATGTCTCTGCTGCATCAACCTCATTGACAAAACCTGGACTATGTCACATACTGGACCTTCAGCTCAGTCTGGAGGAAACTGTGACCAGAATGTGTCCCTGAACATGACTGGGAAGGGTCTGATGAGGGGTAGTGGAGGAGATTGTGTCCATGGGCAAGAGTACGGGTCTTGATATCAGTGGTGCAGACATAGAGGAGCTTGTTGAGGACCATAAGGAAGCTAACTTAGGTCTGTTCGACCTCAACCGCTTGGTAAGGTGAAGGAAAGGAGAATGTATGGGAACAGAGGCAGGAAAGGGGATTCAGGATTCTAGAGTTGCCCTGGAGTTGAAATGCTGTCAGTGCTCTCTCCCTTTCCTTTCCCCCTTTTTCCTGCCTCTGAGCAAAGCATTCAGGGAAGCAAAGTACCAAAGCAGATTAACTCAAGCAGATTTTACAAAAATGACCTCAGACTCATAGAAGTGAACTGAGTGGTGGTTACCAAAAGCTGCGGTTGCAGGGGGAAAGAGGCTGGGAAGCTGTTGATCAAAAGATACAAAGTTTCACCTAATAAAGTGCCAGTTATCTATTGCACAGAACGGTGACTATAATTAATAACAATTCATTGTATATTTCAAATTATAAGTAGATTTTAAATGTTTTCACCCCCAAAAATATATTGTTGAGGTAATGGATTTATCAGTTAGGATTGATTTAATCATTCTGCAACATAAATATATATTAAAACATTTGATTGTATCCCATAAAGGGGTTATGATTTGTCAATTTAAAAATAAATATACAGCATCCTCAAGTTCTGGGTCATGTTCCTTTTCTACATGTTCTTTCATTTCATTCAGGCTAGAGAAGTGATGTGCACAGTGCGTTCATCTGATAAATATCAGAGAGTTGGCCAATTTCAAGGATCGCTCCCTTGGTACTGTAAACAGGAGCGAGCCCTGTATTTATAAAGAAAAATACGCCTTGTGGAAGCTCCCTGGGAGTGAGGGCTTTGTTCACTCACCTTTACATTCACAGAATTCCTACGTGGCTCCCAGCCCAGGGTAACAACCAATAAATATTTGTTGCATGAATAAAAAGAGAGAGAAATGCATGCATATTTTCCCCAATCTGTCTTGTCAATCAGACCATTTTGAGTGGACAGGGAACCCAACCTCTTCCATGTGTTTGGTACTGATGTTTCTGGGAGACGTTATACCTCATTCAGGGACGGTTTAGAGCAGCTCTTTGATGAGGCAGGTGCAAAACAGTGCGTAAGTTGAAGAAGGGGCAAAAATGTCAGCTGTCCCAGAAATCAGATTCTAAGGCTCATAGGTAGGTGGGGGCAGAATAGAGACCCTTCTTAGGGACCACAGCACAGTGCTCTTGTCTGGCTGCCACAAGCAACTCCTAACCTGAAAGTGTTTTCTAAGCTTAGAAAAGCCTATCTTGTGCTGACTTCCAGGATATCTGTTTTGTTTTTCTTAAATTCTGGTCAGAAAGATGTATTATACAGCGTACCGTTTCAACCATTGTGAAGAATACAGCTCAATTTCACACTTGCGTGCAGTGGATCTCCAGAAGTTTTCATCTTGCCAAACTAAAACTCTATCATTAAGCAGCTCCCCATTTCTCCTTTTCTTCAAAGCCTGGCACCCACAGTTCTACTTTCTGTTTCTATGAGTGTGGTTACTGTCAATAGTTCAGATAGGTGGAACTGTGCACTGTCCTCTTTCTGCACCTGGCTTATTTCATTTATCATCATGTCCTCAAGATTCATCCACCTTGTGGTCTATGAAAAGACTTTCTTCTTCTTTTTTAAGGGTAAATAATATTCCATTGCATGTCTATACCACATTTTCTTTTTCTATTCATCCAGCCTCAGGCACTTGCATTGTTCCCTCCTATTGGTTACTGTGACTGAATCTGCCGTGGCTGTGGGTATGCAAATATCTCTTCAAGTTCCTATTATGAGATCTTCTGGCTAGATAACTAGAAGTGAAATTTCTAACTCATACGGTGATTCTATTAGTTTTTGAGGGACCGCCATGCTGGTTTTCGTAATGGCTGCATAACTTTGTGTTCCACCAACAATGTGCAAGTGTGTCAGTTTCTCAACATCCTAACCAACGCTTACTTTCCCCTCCTCCTTCTCATCTTCTTCCTTCTCCTTCTCTTCCCTGATCCCCCCTTCTTCCTTTCAGCACTGGCCGTTGAACACAGTCCACTGCACTGAGTTACATCTACAGCTTTTTAAGTTTTGTGATGGGGTCTTGCTAAGTTGCTGACTTGCCCAGGCTGGGCTGGAACTTGGGATTCTTCTGCCTCAGCCTCCCCCAGTGCTGGGATTACAGAAGAGCAACACCACCTCTGGTTTATTTTCTGGTGTTTTCATTGTAGCCATCCCACTGGGTGGGAAGTGGTCTTTCATGACAGTTTTGATTCACATTTCCCTAATGATTATTGATGTTGGGACATCTTTTTACATGTCTTTCGTCTTTGGTGAAATATTCAAGTGCTTTGTCCATTTTTATACTGGATTTTGTTGTTGCTTTTATTGTTAGGTTTTAGGAGTTCTTTATTTGTTCTGCATATCCTATTAAATACTCAATGTGTAAATATTTTCTCCTAGTTGACGGGTTACCTTTTACTCTTGAACATAGCCTTTGCTGTCCTCAGATTTTTAAGTTCAGTGTAGGACTACTATTTATCTATTTTTAATTTTTTCACATACTGCTGGGATCATTATTAAATCCAATGTCATAAAGCATCCTTTCTATATATATTCTTCTAGAGGGTCCATTACAGTTCTTTAACTTATTCTTTTTATTCTTTCATCTATATGGAGTTAGACTTTGTTTATTGTTAAGGTGAGGTCCAACTTGATTCTTTTGCACGTGGCTGTCCAGTTTTTCCAGCCATGTTGAACAGACTATCATTTCCTGCATTTAATGATCTTGGCAAGTTGGTCAAAGATCATTTGATCATATATTCATTGGCTTATTTCTGGGCTGTTTTTTTCCATTGGTCTATATGTCTGTTTCTATGCCAGTGTCATACTGCTTTGATTACTGTAGCTTTGTAATCAGTTTTGAAATGATGAAGTGTGAGAATTCCAACTTTACTCTTTTTGTTTTTTGTGTATTTAGTTCAAACTGGCCTTGAACTCACTGCATAACCCAGGCTGTCATTGAGCTTATGGTGATCCTCCTGCCTCAGTCTTTTGAGTGCTGCAATTACAGATGTACACCACCACACCTTGTCAACTTTGTACTTTTTCAAGGTTGTTTTGGCTATTTGTGGTTCTTCATGATTCCATAAAATTTTCAGAATGGATTTGTGTCTTTTTTTTTGTTTTTAATGCCCCTGGGATCCAGAGCATCTGCCTTTGAAAACCATTTGTTGTAATTCTAAATTTTACAACTTTTGCAAAACTTTTACAGTAAGTTTATAATTACTGTAATGACAGCAGCAATTTCTAATCCTGATGTAGCCTTGATTGTGCTGTACCTGGCGAGTCACAACTCAGTTAACTCAGTCAACTGCCTAATCCAACTTAGTACACCCTCCACTTGTACCCTACAAAGGTAGTGTTACTTCTCCCACTTTGTGGGTGAGGAAACTGAGGTACAGAGCAATCCTGTAACTTTCACACAGCTGAAAAGGTTAGGGCCCAGGCTCAGGGCAGGCGGTGTGACCCCAGAGTCAGAGGTCCTCGCTGCTGTTCTGAAGGCTTTGTGGTAACTTAGATGGCATTTGCCAGGTGCTTGTTAGACTCAGTCCCTGGCGTCCAGAGAGGTGTCCAGAGACCATCTGCGGGGTTGTGTCTCAGAACTGTGCTTCCCAGATGTTCTTCTGCATTACCATATAGCTGAAAAAACAAAATTTAAAAAAATAAATAAAAAAGATAAAAGGAAAAGATTTCTCACTATACCAAGGCAACAGAACCATGTAATTTTTGTAGGGCCTCTCAGGATCTTCAGCAGGGTCACGTGCACTGTGAAGACCACAAAGGAGAGTTGATCGATGGCATTTCCCGCACATACTTGGCATGGAGCCCTGTGGCACAGACTTTGGGAAACGCTGTTTTAGACAGGTGGCTGCAACCCTGCTCTGTTGCATTTGCCCCTAGACACTGGGGAGTGCTCAGGCACAGCTGTCCTCCCTGTGTGTCTGCTCCTGTATCTGCCCCTGTCCTTCCCAAGCTTGAGCCTGGGGTGCTGACCTCAGTTGGATTCCTGGCAGTTTTCCATTTGCTGCTGGCCTGCTTCCTGGTCTTCCTTGGAGTTGCTGGGGCTGAGATGTGACTCAGCTTTGAACAGACTGTGGGGAGGAGGAGGTAAGGAATTTAGTGTTGGAGGAAAGCAAGGACAGTTGACCCATCAGGGAGGAAATCCAGAAAGTACAAATGGGATGCTATTACCAAAAACACCGGGCACTGGTGCATATGCATTTTGGATTTATTCAGCGTCATCCTCTGAGTGCCAGCTGCGGGCAGTGGGTGCTGTAGTGAGCACACACGGTGCCATCGGCACTGCAGGAGCTGACAGCCGAGGCTCATCCGGATGAGACCGTTTCGGCTGTCGGCCTCACCTTCTTCACTTCTGAAACAAAGGCAGAAGATAATGTCTTAAAGGGGTCACGCCTAGAACCGGCTGCGCAGCTCAGGGCCAGAGCACCTGCCTGGCATGAGTGAAGTCCTGGGTTCAGACTCCGGCACCACAAATAACAATACCAGGACAAAAATGATGTGTTGGAATCAAGGAGTTTGTTTTTGTTTTTGTTTTTGTTTTCCTTTAAGGACAAGAATATTTTAAAAACAAAAATTTCACAAGCAAAAAATAAAATGATGAAAAAATTAAAAACTAAAACAAAAGCACCAAACCTAACAAAATTGACAGAGCACCAGTAAAAGGAATTTAAAAAGAGTAGGTTACCGGAGAAGAGAAAACTATTAAAAGATAGAAAAGCAAGACTGCAAAGCAAACAATTAGGTCAATTGAAAGCATCCTCGCTGCACGAGACGAATCAGCAAAGCTGTTTACAATTATGCCGTGGAAGCAGGTCGTGCCTGTGTCTTACTGGTCTTAATACGTCACTGCTCGCTTGGATTAGACAGTTGGAAAATACATGAGGGTGAAAGAATACGATAGACGTGTGGCCAGAGGGGGCAGTAGCACCTGTCGGGATAGGCTCCTCTGAGCCTGGCTTTTCTGGCTTTCTTCTGTGGTGCTTTCGGCTGCGTTGCTTTGCTTGCTGTTCCCGCTGCTTCCTCCTCTTTATCTTGGAAAACATCAAACCCCAGACAGTATGGCAGTGGAGCTGACTTGCTACATAGGCACTCTTTTTTTTTACTAACGTTAGTTCAAATTTACCCGCATCACTGTTTCTAGAAATTCTTATAAACTCTTAATTTTTGTTTACCTTTCTATCTTTGAACATTGCCACATGCTTGTCTTTTAAAAAGTGAAACAAGATAGAAAAGTAAACGAGTGAAAAGTAAGAATCTCTCCCTTCCCTGCCCCTACTCCATATAAATAACCGTAATCAACAATAAATTCTGTTCTTTCTAGACATCATCTATATCTAATATATAAAATTTATATGTGTGTTTATATAAATTTATAAGTTGTATAAAACGCATTTCTTTTTCATACAATATATACAAATGTATATCTTTTATGCAGATGGTACTATTCTAAACATGCCAATTTGTTACTTGATTTTTTTTTATTAAACAGTTCTTAAATACCATTATATGTCAATATAGTATCTTTAGAACTTTTTTCACATTGACACATTACAGTGAATTTCATGCTACATTTAATCACTCCCTTATTGATGGGCATTTGGATTTCCCTTTTATTTTTCTTAAAAAAATTCTTTTAATTCTCAGTACAAGCAGAATTAAGAAATTACTTGAGTGGAAAACTTCCTTTAGTTACTGAATGGACAGCTATGGCAAGGCTGAGGTGATGTGAAGTACTTCTCACCCAGAGGAGAGGTGGCAAGAAACTCTTGATAACTGTGTGGGGTGCTTCCTCCTTAAGCCTCTTGAAGATGGCCCAGGTTTACTGAACTTAGCCATCAGCCTAGTCACTAGGAGCAGAAGACTGGAGAAGAGGAAGAGTGAAGGAATTCTCAAGAGGCAATTCCTAGTTAGGAGCACTGAAACCGAGGAAGGGCTGGTCACGAGTCCCTGCTAAAGTCTTGGAATACCTTCCATGAAGGATGCTATAGCATCTCACTCTCAGCTGGGTGTGTGGATCTGCCCTGTTCCTGCCTGAGCAAATGAAAAGAACAAGAGAGAGAGAGAGGGAGAGGGAGTGTGTCTTTGCACTATCACTGTATCTAAAGAGTGTCCTGTGTGTGCAGTGACCCTGTAGACAGTAGCGGTCGAGTTATTTTGTAGTATCCTAACCTGTGGTGCGCAGAATTGTATGCCCCCCCAACCCATATATTTAAATCTAGTACTGAGGTACAGATGCTCTTTAACTGTACTTATGTCCAGATAAACCAATTATCATTTGGAAAGGCCATAAATTAAAAGTGCATTTCATATGCCTAACCTACTGAACTTAGCTTAGTGACACACTCATTATAGGGTCTTGGCTGTCTCCCCCATGAGGGCATAGCTGACTGAGAGCTGCCTCTTGCTGCTGCTGCTGCTGCTGCTGCTGCTGCTGCTGCCCAGGATCAGCACAGCATATAACACCTTGTGTTGCCAACCCAGCAAGTGATCAAAATTCAAAAGTTGAAATATGATTTCTTGTCAACGCATGTTACATTTGCACCATTCTAAAGTCAAAGAATCATTAAATCTAATAATCATTAGTTGGAGACATCATCCGTATTTGCAGATAGGATCTTTAAAGTGAAAATTAAATTAAAATGAGGCCATGATGTGTACCCTGATCCAATGACTGGTATCTTTATAAGAACATATGAACACACACACACACACACACACACACACACTCACACAGTTTATGAAGACAACCATCCATAAGCCAAGGAGAGAGGCCCTATAAGAAGCCAATCCTGCTCAGACCTTGACTTACGAGGAGAAAAATTCTTCTTGGTTAAACTACTCAGTGTGTAGCACTTTGTGATGGCAGCCAGGGAAGCTAAGACACCAGCCAACCTGTGAAGGCCCCAGTAGGAGGCAGTGGCCAGGGGAGAGGCAGAGGCAGGATGGGTTTCCTGTAATGGGCAGGTGGGCAGTGGGAAGCTGTGGGCATTCGAAGAATGTGTTCAAGTCTAGTACACGGGAGGGGTGCAAAGGGTGGGCTGGGAATAGAATGAAAGGGCGGCCCTGGCCTCATCCCATTCACCCAGCCCCTACTCTGGGATCTAAAATGCTGAGTAAGTGGCGGGATGGAAGAGCCCTTCCTGCCCCAATTCCCTGAAGCTCAAGTGACCAGCACAGCTAGGAGAAGGGGATGCATTTTAAGAAATTAAGTTTGGAACTGGAACGAGTGGTTCTAATGTTGCTGTTTTGCAGTACTGGGAAAGATGAACCAGGGTCTTTGTACTGATTTACATTACCAGCCCTTTTGTATTTTTTATGCTGAGACAAGTTCTTGCTATGTTGCTAAATTACCCAGACTGGGCTCACGCTTGCAATCCAACTGCCTCAGCCTCCTCAGCACCTGAGATTACAGGTGGCTGCAACCATGCCCAGCTGGGATTGGGTTTTCTTGTAGTTGAAAGTTACAAGAAAACTTGAGGCAGGGGAGGCAGACTGAAGATAACACAGTTGGATACAGCAGTGATTAGAAAACATTTTTAATTATTTTGTGTTTGTATCACCATCAGACTCAGACTGCCCCCCCAAACCCAGTTCTGTGATCTTTTTTTAACAGTAAACATGTATTTTACAAATACCTTTGTGTATATCACTGGATATTCTACACCACATAATTTAAGAACCGCTGATCAAAAGCTATCATATTTAAAATTGTGATAACTCCAGACAAAACTGTACCTCGATGTATATAATCACACAAGCACTTTTGGGAAGGGGTTGCTACATGCACCAATATTAAAAATTCACAATTTAAAAGATATACGTAACTTTGAGAAAATAAAATGTTATTTGGGTTGTTTTACTCTATAGCAAGAGTTTGCAAACTATGGCTACTCCCAGGTTAAACCCAGTCTTCCACCCATTTTGGTACATAAACTTTTGGGGGCGATTGCTGGGGGTTAGCTAAGCATACAATCTACCACTGAACTACACCCTATACCTACATCTGGATCACAGTCATGCGCTTTCATTTTCAGATTGTTTATGGCTGTTTTTGTGCAATAAAGGCAGAGTTGAAAAGCTACAGACACACTGTATGGCATGCAAAGCTTAACATATTTAGTATCTGACTCTTTGCAGAAAAACTCTGCTGACCCTAGCTTCAGAGTAGCCAAAGACTTATGTCTTATAACGTGCCCTGTGGGTCAGCACATTTAACTGCTTGAGCAGCAATTGAAAAGAGTATGTTTGCTTCTGTTGTTAATTGTTTCTGGTGCCCAATCATCCAGGGTATTTTGGTGACTCCACACTCTTGCACTTCTCAGGGGAAGGAAGTAAAACTAAGGCAGGGCAACTATTGCTTTGTGCTGTGGAGAAGGGAAACCCTTGCGGTCTTGGGGGTGGCTGCAGACCAGCTTTTAAAGAGAATCAATGCCAAGTGGCATTGGGCTGGTGAAGTGAGCGGTGGGCAGGGAGGAAGGAGCCTGTGCTGAGACCCCAGTCAGTTTTCTTCCTGCTTTGGCGTCTTGCAGAAGCTTCTGTTTTTGTATCGAAGTCTTCACTTCTAAAGAAAAATGAGTATGCACTTCTCCTCTCCCACCCTTCATAGAATCTCATTCTTAGCCAAACCCACTCCCAGTTGCTCCTAATATCATCGAAGGGGAACTTTTACTGTTGGGGAGACGGCACAATAAGTGCCTGGCTGGGTGAAATGTGCCTCATTATGTGCAGAATTATTACTTCTTTGTTAAACGCTTCTCTAAGACTCACCTATTCTCGCTGAATTATATTTTTGAGAAAGACTGGGCTGGGGATTTAGCTCAGTGGTTCCACTGCCTACCTCACCAGCACGAAGTCCCAAGTTTGATCCCTGGTGCAAAAAATAAAATAAAAAAGAAAGACTACTAATAAACAAAAATAACATTTTCCTTTGTTTTGTGCTGGGACTTAAACCCAAGCTCTGTGCACCCTGAGCACATGCTTTGCTGTTGAGCCCCACCACCAGCCTGTTGGAAGAGAAGTCTTATTTTGTCTTGTATGGTGCTAGGAAATGAAGCCAGGGCATCCTGTATGCCACATGCATTCTTTACCATGAGCAACGTCTCAGCCCATTAGAAGACAGTTTTGAAGGCCAAGGTTGGATATACGGCCAGACACGCAGAGGAGCACCTCCTAGGGGAGCAAGGCAGCTCCAGCGCACTGGATGAATGTTTGTTTAATAGCGATTTATTCATCTCCACATGGTAGGCACTGTGCCAGGCACGGGGGTTCCTGCCCCCCAGGAGCTTTGGGAGGCAGGGAGGGGTGAGGATGGGGAGTCAGAAGCGGACAAGTTTTGAAGTAGAAATCGTAGAAGATTGAAAAGCACTCAAGGGAGGTGAGCATAGGGTACCCTAGGACCTGTCACAAGTCTGAGTTAGGGGTGAGGTCCGCATACGGAGCTGGCTAAGCCCAGTTATGGAGGAAAAACAAGGCTGTAGGGGAAGGAGACAGGAGGCTGAGTCTGGAACTGGAGGTGAAGTCACGAAGGTATCATGAGCCCTCTGAGGGAGCCAGTACTCTTTCCTTGAAGCAGTAGGAATGTTGAAGGGATTTAAACTAGAAATTAGCCTGGAAATGAAGACGGAGAATCCTGTTCAGTAAGTTCTCTGGAGGAGGGCAGGAGATCAGAAGAAGAGAGAATTCCACAGAGATAAACTTTAAGGCTTCAGCAGTAAGAATGGAGAGGCCAGGGACTTAGCTCAGTGGTGCTGTTTCTGCCTGGCAAGCACAAGGTCCTGAGTTCGATTCACAGTACTGAGGGGAGAAAAAGAATGGAGAAGAGAGGATGAGACAAATCTGTAGACCACATGGCCACGCAGCTTGGGTGCCTAGGTGATTTGTAAGAGTCACTGGTGGGGAGAATGCATTAACTAGCTAGTGTGGTACAGTAAAATTACCCTCCAAATTTAGCTTTAAATAACAGACGTGTAGCATTTCCCAGTTTTTGTGTGTCAGGAATGCAAGAGTTGAAAAGCTAGGTAGATCTGTCTCGGGTATTTTCTTAAGACATCAGCTGGGGCCAGCCGTTTGACTGCATGACTTAAGCTGGAACACCTCCAGAATGTCTCATTTCCATGGCTGTTGGCAAAAGTTGCTCAGTCTCATATTTTAATTTAATTTATTTATTGGTTTGTTTACATGTTTGTTTGTCCCGGGGATGAAATTCAGGGCCTCAAACATGCTAAGCACCTGCTGTGCCACTGAGCTATACTCCCAGCCCCATTCCTAAATGTTTATGGGATGCTTCAGCTCCTTGACACATGGAACTCTCTACTTGGTTAGCGGAGTGTCTTAAAAACATGGTAGCTATGGGCAGAAGATTTAGCTCAGCAGCACTGTGCCTGCCTTGCAAGCGCAAGGTCCTGAGTTCAATCCCTGGTACCAAAAAAAGAAAAAGAAAAAAACAAAAACATGGCAGCTGACTTCCCCTAGCCTGACGGACCCAAGGGACAGCACAGAGGAAACCACAGGCTTTCGAAGAATTCGCACACCATCCTTTCTACCTTATTCTGTTCTTCAGAAGCATGTCACTAAGTTCAGTCCACAGTTCAAGGAAAAGGAATTGGACTCCACCTTTTAGAAGATGCGTCAATGATGTTTTGATCATTTATAAAACCATCACAGAAAACGTAGGAAAGATGTTGGGTTCCATTTTGTGCTGGTTGAGGTTGAGATGCTTATGAGTAATCCTAGTTTGGGACTGAAATTCTCTTCATAAACAATTATATGCCCCTCCCAAATATGATTATGCAATCTAATTTAATCTTATTAACAAAAACAATCAAATCCATTGATATCTATTAAGGATGTAGAAAATATGTAATATTACATGTATATAACATATAGCCTGAGGAAAGGAGGACACATTCTTCATACACTCCCCCATTGCCAACCAATAATTTATTATCTGAAAAGCAAAAGGGTTTTTCTTCTATTCTTTCTCATTTTTCCACAAATTATAGTGCTCACAAGATTCATGGTGGCCCACATTTATAATTTTAGCTACTCAAGAGGCTGAGGTAGGAAGATAATAAATTCAAGGCCACCTTGGGCAACTTAATGAGACCCTGTCTTAGAATAAGAAATAAAGGGCCAGGGATTTAGCTCAGTGATTCCACCATCTGCCTCCCAAGCAAGCACAAGGTGTTGCATTCAATCCCCGGTACCAATAAATAAATAAATAGTTAATTAATAAAAAGGGAAGAGGCTATAGCTCAGTGGTACAGCATTTTCCTAGCATGCATGAGGGCCTCAGGTTCACTATCTTAGTCACTTTCCTCATTGCCAAGACACACTGACACCTCTTCCACAGAGAAGGAGAGGTTTGTTTGGGCTCACGATTTCAGAAGTCTCAGTCCATGGTTGGCAGGCCCATATGCAGAAACATGATGAACATTGCCAAGACACACTGACACCTCTTCCACAGAGGAGAGGTTTATTTGGGCTCACGATTTCAGAAGTCTCAGTCCATGGTTGGCAGGCCCATATGCAGAAACATGATGGAAAAGCCTGATGTGGAGGAAGGCTGTTCACACCATGGTGGCCAGAAAGCAGATAAATAGGCAGGAGCCAAAAGAGAAATACACCCTTTCAGATCATACCCTCAGTGACCTGCCTCCAATCAAACCTCACCTCCCAAGAACACATCCAGATACTGAACCAATTGATATAGCACTGCTATTATCCAGTTGTCTTCCAAAAGCCCAACCTCTGAGCATACAAGTCTTTGGGGGGACAGTCCAGATCCAAATAATAAAGATACAGGCACAGATACACACACACACACACACACACACCCCACAACCAAATAAATACAAAACCCAAAAATCCACTTATGGTGTATTTTAGAAATAGTTCAAGAAAATTTTTGAGGGTCATTTGTACTACAAATGATGTTTTAGTCCCTGTGGAGTTTTGGAATCTGACCCTAGGTGATAGAAACTGTACTCTGTCCCTGTCCTCTGAGAACCCACAGCTTTGGTGTGTAAGGTTTTAGAGAATGTGGTATTTGAGCGAATGCTCAAGATTTTCTCCCTATAGTTTGCTGTTGTCTTTCCCTATTCTCACTTCCTTCCTTCATCTCCTTTCTGCCACCTCGTTTCTGGGACTCTTCCTCCTGGGCTACAGTGCTTATCTGTTCTAGGGGAAGTGAAGCCCACAGCCAGCTAGCCAATTGCTGCCAAGAGCTGCAATCTGCCAAGATTTCATTGGCTCAAACCCAGCTTCCTGTTGTGGGAACTGGTCCTATATCAGTTGGTTAAGTAGAACGTGATACTCAGAGCAGGTCAGTCTTGCCTGCCACTTTGAGCAATTTGATAAGTATTCAGGGGTCACAGACTGGCATGTGCTATTATTTTAAATCTTGCAGCTACTCAATCAGATAAGACTCCTAAGGTGGCAGTCCCCCAAACACTGGAATAATTAATGTACTTAACAAAGGAAGAAAAGTATCATATGAAAGCTTTCATTTGTTTTCTCTTTCTAGCTCCATTTCCAGAGAAAGCAACTCATCTTCTTTGACTAGAAAAAAGCCAGGAGAATTTGTGTAACTCTTTCTATTTATGTATCTACTTTCCCTGAATATATCAGCATAACCATCAGTGTTTTTCTAAAGAACAATTAACTTCACATCTTGATCTGCTACCTACTTCTCAGGGAGCTGTAGATTTTGGTAGCCATGATCGTAAGAATTATTATTTCTGCATATGTGAGGCACCTGTGGATATGTGTGCACACCTGTCAGGAAACATTACCATCTACATGTGCTGCTTCTGTGTGTGTGTGTGTGTGTGTGTGTGTGTGTGTGTGTGCCCAGCTTTGCTTCATTGCTTATTTCCTATCAGAAAAAAGAACTTGGTCTTGGACAAGGCTAATCCTATAACAATTAAAGCACTCCAGATTTATATTGGCTTAAAAAATTATTTCCTATCAGAAAAAAGAATTTGGTCTTGGACAAGGCTAATCCTATAACAATTAAAGCACTCCAGATTTATATTGGCTTAAAAATGTAAAATGTATAAAATTTTTATACCATTCTAAGGGCAAGAGGGTGCCTTTAAATGTAAAATGTATAAAATTTTTATACCATTCTAAGGGCAAGAGGGTGCCTTTAAATATGTCCAAACTTGTATTTCTTGCTCTGCACTCTTGGGGTAGCAGGGTTGCCATACAGCCACAAGTAACCTTCTTTGTTAAGAAGCATAAATACCAGGAATGCACAACCTACTGATTTATGTGAGATCTAGTCTCACACTGGAGAATTCCATTTACATCACTGTTCTCCACATGGTGACATTCATGAACATTATATGAGCACACAGATTTAGTAGGGAGCATTGGATCACATTGGGGGATAATTCCTTTTTCTGATTTTTTTGAGTTCTTTATATATTCTAGATAGTAGATTAGTCAGATTTTCTGTCATTGAGACAAAATGCCCAATACCCGCAACTTAAAGGAGGAGAAGTTTATTGGGCTTAAAATTTCAGTGGCTTAAGTCCATGGTTGACTGGCTGGCTCCAAGACAGAAATGGCACGGAATATGTCTTAGGTACTTTTCTTGTTGCTGAGACAAAATACCCGACACTCCAAGTTTAAGGAGGAAAGGTTTATTTAACAGTGCGGTTGAGGAAAGTGTGACAGCCAGGAAGCAGAGAGGAAAGGGAGGAGCCAGGGACAGCAGCCTTCCAGCTCATGAACCCAGGGATCTTACTCTTCAGACCAGGCCCCACCTCTAAATGTAAGATTTTCAGAGAGCATTTTAGATCTAAATCATAATATCTAGGGTTATAGATCTTCAATGATTATAAATGAATGTAATTTTAATTGTTTTGAGTTTCCTGCATTCTTAAGGTAACATGATTTGAGGTATGCTTGGCAATGACTAGTGTCTTCAATTCTTGCAGGTTGCTTTTTGTTTCCTACCTAGGCTTCCAGGCAAAATGCTTTCCAAGGTTAGAGGATAGAGTTTTTCCTCATCTATTCTCATTAAGGGTTAAGAGTGCAGTTCTTTAAGCTCCACTGCCTTATTCAGAAATTCAAGTCTTTGTGTTTCTTCCAGCACGCAGAGGTAGGCACTTCTGTATGGGCCTAAGGCCCATGTCTAGTCTAAAAACTTTATGGGTTGTCTTTTCACGTCAAATGAAGAATGATTATTCTTCATTTCTGGTACCTGGGGATTTTCCTTGGTTTCTTTTAAGCTTGGAAATGCATTAATTGCTTTTTAGGTATTATATTTCATATGACATTTCTTGTATTTATAATGATACAGTAATCTCTCTTTATCTGCATTCCAAGACATTCAGGAGCAGCCTGGAGCCGGATAGTACTAAACTCTATATTATGTGGATCATGTTTTTCCTATACATACATACCTATAATAAAATTTAATTTATAGATTAGGCACAGTAGAAGTCTAATAACAATAACTAATCATGAAATAGGACATTATGCAAAGCATTGTAATAAAGTCATTTAAACATTATACATTTTTTATTTCTGGAATATTCTATTTAATATTTTCAGATTGCTGTGGACTATGGGGAACTAAAGCCACAAAAAGCGAAACTGGGCATGGCAGGGTAGCTACACTAAGCATGACATATTGTCAGACACAGACCACATTCCCTAATCCCTTTCTCTCTTTTTAAGTCAAGAGAGGAAGACGCAGTGAGACCTAGGCCTTCTCACTTGAAGTTAATAGCATTATTTCATTTTTATCATATTTATGTAACCATTTATGTAAGTGATTTAAGTTTCTATATACACTACTGACACAGACTTTCCTTGCAAAATAACTTACTTAATCAAAATATCAATTTAAAAATATTACATCCATTTACAAGTGGTTATGACACTTGAGTATGATACAATGGACTATGAATAAATTGACTATGACGGCTAGGACAAAAAACCATAAAGGCGATATATTAATACTAATGTTTACAGAATTCTTGAAAGCATCTGATGCCCTTCTGAGGTCATGTCGTCATTTATAAAAAAGTTCTTTCATGCTTTAGCAATCTAAATAAGATGCATATTGTCAGCATGAGACTTGGTTGAGGATGTGGGAAATGTGCTATTCAACTACATAAAATGTTGACCATAGTGTGAGTCAGATACTCCTTTTGAAAAAAATAATAAAATCTGTATAGTCAGAGTGGGCGAGATGATGAAAGGCTAATAACTCCAGTGTCTCACAGCAAAACAGAACAAAAGTCCATTTCTTGTTCATGTATCCAGCAAGCTCTAGGCAAGACTTCTGCTCACCCATAGGCTCCCGGAGCATAGCCAGGAGAACTCTGCAGAGTCATGGAGGCAGGAAGCAGGTGGTGCCTCACGTGCTCGCCTTGAGGCTTCTGCCCAGAAGGGACATCTGCTACTTCTACTGTTTTCTCATTAGCCAAAGCAAGTTATACACCCATGCTAATTTCCAAAGGGCAGGCAAATGCAGTGCTACCATACATTCAAAAGGCCAGCAGCCAGATACAGTTGGTGATGAACACTAATACTACAACGCCAGCCAGCTAAACAGCCATGCGGCACTTCTGACATGGCCTCTAGATGGAGACATGTAGCTAGCTCAGCCATAGTAGAGTCAGACTTGTGCTTACAACTCGCTCAACCTCCGGTTAGCTCCGTTCTGTGTACAGAGGACACAAAAGGAAGTTTTTGCTACAGGTGGATACGCTGAACTTACCTGTCCTAAGAAGCTTCTATTATTGATCATAAAACTCCTGTCCTGCTTCACTGCCATCTCCTCTGTTTGATTTGATCATTTCGTTTCTAAAAATATTTATGATCCTGATGTATGAACGTGGTGGAACAATTCACACAGGACACAGCTCAGGTTTCTCCAGACTTGTTTCTAGGCTATTCTGGCTCAGATTTTCTTGTGTCTCTCGGGTTTCCTTTTCAGTCTCGGTAGCCCCCTGTAATATCCGTGGGTTTGTAAAGTCCAGCCTCCTTCCAGTCACCTTCTGATTACAGCGTTAGGCCTTCCCTTCTCTCAGCACCTGCCACCACCTGCTTTCTAACACCTTCTTTGCAGGGGTTCTGCCTAGTACCGACAAGAAATTTTGAAAGGCAAAGGCGTATTCTGACAGTGATTAATGGCAATATGTTTTTATCATAATAATATGTTATTTTAAGAATTCACCGTGTATTTTGACAATATATTAGGGGTCTCCTGAAATACATTAGTTGTTCTTATTTCTACTTTTGATGTTTTTACTTGGTATGTACTTATTTATGTAGGCAGATAAAAGTGATTTGATTACATACGCAAGTGAAATTGGTGTTCATGGTTTTACTCACAGTAACTGCAGGAACTTTTCTAATTTGGGGCCACTTAGCAATGGACTCAGTCCGCGTATTTGGCTTCTTTCGGGTAAGTTGAAAATTGAATCCTGTAATCTCTTGGTTCCTTTTTCAAAAAACAGAGTCCCACACAACTCTTTACACTCTCTGCTTTGCTTTCTTTCAGACTCCTGTCAGAGGATGTAGGGATGGATGTCCCCTTCGAGGAGGGGATGCTGAGTCCCAGTGCTGCAGACATGAGGCCTGGTGAGAGAAGCACTTGCTCCTTTCCTGTGGGAGTATTCTCATCCACACACTTCCTTTATTCATGAGAGGACTTTTTCCCATGCCTTCAGCCTGTGATTTCAGTGATAAAGTGAAGAGAAAAAAATGTTTAAGGGGAAGATGTTGAGTTCCATTTGGTTAATTTGACAGTCAGTTCAAATATTGATGCTCAGTAACATGGACCACATTTTATCTCCTGGGCTACAGCTTTATCTGCCAAAGTTTTCAGTTCCTCTGACAATTAGTTACTGTACAGTACAATACCAAATTCTAACTGATGCCTGAGCTCCCCAAATTTATGCATCATTTTAAGATTGTTTAAAATTGGAAATGTGATGTTGAGAATGTTTAGTGTTCTAATAACAAAAACCACATTGGGGTGGAAGTGTAGCTCAGTGGTAGAGCGTTTGCTTTGCATGTATGAAGCCCTGGGTTTGGTTCCTAGCACTATAAAACAAAATAAAACACCACAACCTTATATCATTAAGATGTAAACCCAAGGCATACACACACACACACACAAACACACACACACACAAATTAAGTTTTCAGTTGCAACCTATGTAACTTTCATTTTGTGCTAGAGTTACTCTCTTCAGCCATACCAACTTTAAGATCACATCTAGATCCTGAATCATGACATTTTCAGCCAAGCCTAGAATGGGGCGGCCAGAAGAGAGGTAAATGAATTTGTTTTCTGTTCTAGTATTTAAGGCACATTCTTAAAGATACCAGTTATATGACAAGTGTTTTTAGATTACTGTGGTTACTGGTAAGCACTGTGATGTCTCTCTTCAATACTCACAACTTACTTTTGAGCAGTAAAGACACTAAAGCTATGGTTATCCTATATGGTAACAGCTAAATGCACATAATTATATAAATTAATTGAAATTTAAAATAATTTTAAATTCCACTCTTCAATCATATTAGCCTCATTTTAAATTGCTCAGTAGCCATATATAAAGAATTTCCATCATCACCAAAAATTCTTTTGAACATCACTGCCCTGAGAATTCCTGTAACATAGAAACCCAGTGTTTTTCAGATGTCATGGAAACATTTTTCTCAAGTAATACATAAAAACATTACATGGTGCACAGTTTGGATGACATCCTATACAGAAAAGAAAGGTCTTAATGATAAAGGAACAGTGCCAGTTTCCTTAGTCCAGAGTTTGAATTCCAGATTTGAGGGATATCTCAGATGGCCTTCACAATGCTTTATGCTGAGGAAATTGGTCTCTTGTGCTTTTAGGTGAAGACAGGAAACTTATTTTACTATACTCTCGCACAGACAGAACACTTCAATGGCCAAATATGTAGGAGTTTCTCCACATGCACCAAGCAGTTCTCTAGAGAACACCAACCAGGTGTCCTGTTATTCAATCCTGACCCAACTGGAGATAGTGCCAGCTCCCAAGGGTGAAGGGTGCAGTCTTGCAAGACACCAGACACCACCGCAAGTCCCAGGCTGCACCTGTGCTTCTGACCACCCAGCTTTAGGGTTCACACAAACTCCTTCCTTGGGTTTTATAATTTGCTAACACAGCTCACAAAATTCATGGAAACACTACTTACATTTACTTGTTTACTTTAGAAGATATAAAGGACACAGATGAATAGATGATGGGGTACACAGAGCAAACGATGGCCATCTCTAATTTAGAAACTATAAAAGCAAAGGACTTCCTCTGAGAGTCTTAGGAATTTTAATTGAGGAAAACAAATTCAAATCGGTCTGAACGAACGCTTTAAAGAAGTTCGAGTTGTACAGTGTTTTGTTTTTGTTTTAACCAAAGGAGAAGCTGAGAAAAAAGGAAATCTCACAAGTTACATGTAAAGAAAAGGGGTGCAAAAAGTTACCCTAACACTATGCTGCTGTCCTTAAACTGTGCACAATTAACTTATAGGACTGTCTCTAATTGAAAAGTCATTTGCTATTTGTGACAATTGCTGCTATAGCATTCATTAAATGATAATAGTGGTCTTTGAAGACTCGGCCCAGTTAAAAGTTCACATTCCTGTACTCAGTTCATGAGTTCATTTTCTTGAGCAGCAGCCTGGTATAAGTGTAATTCCCAGCTTCCTGATGGCTTCCCAAATCCATTTTCAAATGCTCTTTAAATGTTTTCGTGACTTTCTTCTGGATTTCACATTTCCTCCATGTTGATCATGATTGAGAAGTATCATAATCAGTTGGGTTTTGATTTTATATAGATCTCATCCCTAAGAGCTGGGAAGGCTCATTCCCAGTAAGTCGTGTACCCTTCAAGAGTGAAAGAAGTGGTTGTAGGTAGGTTAAGACCACAATTGAGTAACAACAAAGAGACAGTTGGGGAGCAGGGCTGAGGCAGTAACTTGATACTTTTCATGGGAAGTGGCCTAATAAGATGATTGCATGCTTCTAGTCAATGGTGAGATAATTATTCTGGGAGTAGAAGTAGTTAAATAACGAGTTATACATTGTATTAAAACTCAAATAAAAATTACAAGCAACAATAAGAATACAAAGAAGTAATAATGACAACATCAGTAAGGATTTTAGCCAGCTGAAATTTAACCCAAACTATCTTTTTAATAATTTTCCTAGGATAGGTATAGGGTCATTTAAGAGATCATGGTTTTTTTATGAGATTCATGAAATGGGTGATATTTGATGATTTGTCAGGTATGTAAACACAGCATTCTGTTTCAATAATAGCACAACTGCCCCCTTGGGAAGTTGTTGGGAAGTGTTGATACCAGTGCCATTTATTTTTGTAACCTGCCTTTTCTCATTACACACATTTTGGTACTGTAGTTACCAAGGTAAAATACTTGTCAACTGGCATTTAAGGCTTGATGAGCAAAATTAGCCAATGCTCATTTGTGAGTAATCATCTTTTGGCCCTAAAGTTGAGAAAAACATAGAAAGTAAATGATTGCACCACTGAAATACTGATCGAATCCATCTGCCTTTTAACAATACAAAGGCAGCCAGGCTCATGTGAAAAGAAAACTGAATATGCCTCTGACTCAGCTGAGGGGAAGCCAGGGCCAGAGACTGGTCCCACAGAGCCATTGAGTTCCATTGGGTGCTGCCAGTCAATACTAGGTTGTTATCAATCAATCAATCCCTAGCCGAGAGGCTAGTAAGGTAAATTATAAAGAACAGGACCTGGATAGACACCACCCAAGGCAATGAGTATTATTTAGTTGACCAATTTTACTGTGAATATACTACTTCCAAGAAAAGAAGCCTCCAAATATAAATATCCATAACTATAGGTAAGTCATATATATCCATCCCATAATTGGGGGATAGTTCTTTTTATGAGACAGGAAAAGCCATCTTCGGGTTTTGTTCTACCCTTTTTAATGATGACCTTATAGCACCATCATGTGAAAATATCAAATTGTGCCTGGAATGATCAAGAGTTTGATTTATTGGTCAATAATAACAAATGCCTTAGAACTGAGGACTATGAAGAATTTAGTTTAAGAGATAATTGCATCATCAGGATGCTCATGAGATAAACAACTTGGATTTGAGATCCATAATTTTCTTAGCTTTTTCCTTTGATTTGTTTTTTAGCAGGACTCTGGGACAATTTCTCAACTAAGACAGCTAACTCATGGGCCTTCCTTTCAGTCCAGGTCAGAGAGTGTTGTTTGACCAGAGCACTTACATCTTCCTGAGATCAGCTAAGAAACTAGAATTAAATAAGCTTTGGTTTGTATCCCAGGTATTTATGAACAGCAATAATAATAGCAAGAAGTAATAATGACACCATCAATAAGGATTTTAGCCAGCTAAAATGTAACCTAAACTATCTTTTTAATAATTTTCCTAGGTTAGGTAGAGGCTGGCCAGTGAATTTGTCTTTGAATTTGTCTCCTTAGGAGAAGCAATAGTGAACTTGTTATAATATTTAATAACCTCAAATTGCAAGTAAAAGTATGCTTCCCATTCAAATTGTTTAGTTGCATAATTTTTTTCTAATTGAGCACACAAGTGAACTAATTTTTTTTCTATTCTTTTTTTAGTACCAGGGATCGAACTCGGATCTCTGTGCTTGCAAGGCAGGCAGCGGAATCACTGAGCTAAATCCCTGACCCACAAGTAAACTAATTTTGAAATATCAAAAGAGCCCCAAAAGGCTAACATAATTTAAATCATATGAATACTTTCAGCCCATCAAGGCAGGAAGGTATAAGAAGACCCATAGATTTTAGCCTTCAAAGAAGTCAGAGCTCTGGATGATGGTTGTCCACCAGTAGTGTTCTTAAGGAAGGAATTTCCCATAAATATTAACTCAGGACAAAAGTTGCCTGTCTTACAACCTGAGTGACCAGCAGGATGAAGGATTGCCCTGTTAGACTTCTAGATAAGGGACTTTGTTCCTAAGAAGCTGACAACAGCAGACACCAAAGATATTTTTGAAATATTGAGCAAAGAGTTGGGAAGTTTGGAGACTTGAGAAAATTTACTCTCACGATCTGAAGCCACCAGAGAATCAGTGGAGAACTTAAAGAGTCATGGAAGCACCTGTGCTCCTGTCCTTAGAAGCATCAGAGGTAGAGACAAGTCACTTCAGGTCCCACTTCTGCTACCATCTAATGTCAGTCAGCTCAAACCCAGGGACTGTGGGAGCAAAAGAACTTGATCTGGGGCTTGGGAATTACAGTTTCTAAAAGCACAACTTCATATAGCCCTGAAAGAGTGCTCCAAAGAAGGTGCAGGTGTTCTAAAGGGAAGGAGAAGTAGGGGAGAAAGCAAGTTACATGCAAAGGAAAATGACTGGCGCGGAAGCAGTCTAACAACACTAGGCTACACATCACTGTGTTATGCATGACTCATTTCTAGGACTATCTCAAGGTGGAAAGTGCATTTGTCATGTGTGGTGGTTGCAGCTACAACATTCGTTTAACAATGTTAGTGGCTTTTGCAGATTTGGCTCAGTTCAAACAGTCACATTCCTATGCCCAGTTCAAGATTTCATTTTCCTAGCAGCATCTTGATAGATGCACAAGTCCTGGTCCCCTAGTGGCCTCTCAACTCCAATTTGAAGTGCTCTTAAAAGGTTGCTTTTTGTCATGATTTTCTTCTTCTGATTTTCCACAAGGTATAGAGGAAGTGGCATGGAGTTTCAGTGCCCTCTCCAGATGTTCCACCCTCCAAGCACCTTAATGCATTTACCAGTGCAAAAGATCATCAACCTTGTTGTTCAAGAGTCTCCATACAGGGGATTTAGCTCAGTGGTGCCTCCGCCTGCCACTCAAGTGCAAGGTCCTGAATTCGATCTCCGGTACCAAAACAAACAAACAAAAAGTCTTCATACGGCCTCAGCTCCAGCATATCACCTCCTTCCCAGAAGTCACTGGGTGGAGATAAATTCCTATTTTCTAATCAGTAGGTCTTTTTGGTGATCAGTCCTGTCCCAAGGTGATGTAGGGGCCCCTCTCCAAGATACCTCTCTGGCATAAACTCAGTTATGATAAAAAAGAACTTTCTATAAATAGCAAAAGACACTCCTATCTCTCAGGAAATTCTGAGCATTTGAGGAGCTCTGCCTAGAACCAGAGGTAAAGAACAAATATTTTTCTGATTATATCACATTAGGCTATTTCTCTTTGTTTGGTTGGGGTGAACTTTTTAAAAATGACTTCTCAAGCACAGCCTCTATTAAATGAAAGGCACTCGAGCAGAAAAGATATATTTTACAGTGAAAGGATGCTAGCTACCTCGGAGCCTTAACATAAGATTATCACAAGTTATGGGAACTGATGTCAAGCAACACTGGTGTAATAGGTAGTGACTGCTTAGGTAGGTTCAAAGAATGTAAGCAGGGAGGGTACCCCAGGTTTTATTTAAAAACCAAGACAAGAAAGGTCACGAAAGTTCATATTTAAGGAGCTCGAAAGTATTTTGGGAGTGTCTGTCAACAAAATAGCGTTATTTACTGCCATTCTTATGAGCAAAATTAAGAAGAATTCGAAATAAGTACTTAACTGTTTTTGTCATGAAATACACTTCATAAAAATCCAATTCAATATCATAGCAGTATCAAGTTCTTAAAGATGAACAGAGTAGTTAAAAAACATCTAGTTTTCTGCATCTGTATCTGTAATAGCTCCCACTTCCTGCTTTTACATGGTCAGGGTTGATTGGGGTAGGGGAACCAGTAGTGAGGCAATCTAACGCTGAATGTTGCTATTGCTTTTCTTCTTTAGAACCTCCTAATTCACTGGATCTTAATGGCACCCATCCTCGGAGAATCAAGCTTACAGCCCCAAATATCAATCTTTCTCTGGACCAAAGTGAAGGATCTATTCTCTCCGATGACAACCTGGACAGCCCAGATGAGATTGATATTAACGTGGATGAACTTGATACTCCTGACGAGGCAGATTCCTTTGAGTATACAGGCCATGGTAAGTCACTAAGATGACAAAGCCAGAGTTCAATAAATAAAAGATTATCTAAGTGGCATTAGGAACAAATTCTTCATTTTGGTACTAGTGGCTCCTCTGTGTGGTTCCTGGAAGGTTCCGTTTGTGTCTCGGTCATAGGTGGCCAAGACTGACAGTTTATAGAGCGTTACAGAGCAGGTATGGTTCATGGAAGTCACGTTGGACCACTGCTCTGCTGTAAATCCCTAGGCTGCTATCCGTTTTGTTGTTAGGAAACTGGAGCTGTGTTTGCAGAGAAATTAATCTGGAAGATGAAATTGAAAGAGGTGGAGTCAGGGCTTCCTGATGTCTTAGTACAAACTTTCACTGTCTGGAATGTTCATTCCGCAAGACCCATACACGCCCAGATCCTCTGTTCAGACCTTGATCAGATATCACCTTCTTGGATGGCCTTCCTTGGTCTCTGTAGTCAAAAATGCTTTTCACCTCCCTGCTTTCCCTAACGCTATCCAAACTCAAGCCAACTATTCATTTTATTTTCTACGTGTCATTCATTAAAAGTGTATTATTTAACTATTTGTTTGCATGTTTATCATCTCTTTTCCACTAAATGTATGTTCTACCCGGGTGGAGGTTTTATATCTCCATAAAGTAGGAAGGAAGCAAGGATGGAGTGTGGGGGGCAGAGGAAAGACAAAACGAAGAAAATCAAAAATTGCCACATTAAAGAATGATGTTCTTAATATGATATCAGTCTCACCTTAGTTCTTTCCTGGGCTCAATGAAGTTTGATTTGTTAAGATTTACATACAAAAGCCAGGGATTTAGCTCAGTGGCACCACGCCTGCCTTGCAAGTGCAAGGTCCTACATTCTATCCCCAATACAGAAAAAAAATTTTTATATCCAAATATAAAATATTTACTTATAAAAGGCAGAATTATGTAGTTTCCATTTCATGTCTAGCCAGGGTGGCACTCGGAAGTTATATTTGCATGTCACAATGAGAGGAGTGGCTAGGCCACAACTATTGTTTTTCTCAATTATGAAAGTTTTTTTAGTTTTAAAAGGCAGTACCCTAATTAAGTGGTGCTCTGACTTTTACAGTCTTGCTAATTCTAGGTATTCCACTCATACAGGAACATAATTAAGAAATTCATTAAATTAGCTAATTAATTCAGCCCATGGTCATTGAGCCATCAGAGCTAGAAGCAGGATCAGTACAAAGTTAGACCCTATCTTCACAAACTTAAGGCTTTATTTACTCAAGTTTAAAAAAAATAGAAGGTAACTACTTGTTCTAAAGTTTGCTATGTTTAGATAGAAGTTTTATATTGCATTTTTATCATGTTCTTGAATTTCTATAGTTTCCCCTTAGTATCTGTGGCAGATTGGTTTCAGGACCCCAAACAGATACCAAAATTTAGCCATACTCACACTCAACCACACTCAGGCTGTAGTATTTGTCTGGAACCTACTCATATATTTTAACTCACCTCTAGATTCCTTATAATGACTAATAAAATACAAATGCTGTACAAATAGTTGTTGTATAGAGAATAATGATCAAGAAAAAAATCAGCATGTTCTGTACACAGGCATTTTTTCCCCCTGAATATTTTCTGTCTGCATTCGGTTGATTTTGCAGTTGTGGAACAAAAGGATATGGAGAGCTGACAACAAGTATCTGGACACTTGATCTTGTAGGGTGACACACACAAACACGAAGGGAAAGAAGGTATTGAATTCGTATTTCTTCCGGCCACCTCAGCATCTTCACCAGCTACTCCGTCTGTGCTGGCTCTACCCAGTGGTCCAGCTCTTTTCCTGCTAATATATTTGACTTAAAATCCCACAGAAGACAGCTGTGGCATGACCCTGTCGGTCCCTCCCTCTCCTTCCTTTACCTCCCTGTTGCCCTGGAGAGCTTCGTCACACCCACATCTGAATCTTCTGTTTTTATTAACAGTAAAACTGTCAAGCAGATTGGTGGTGGCTGAGCGAGCTGATAGTTAAAGCTGCCACTTGCTGATGTAGTTCTTTTTATTTAGTTGACTTGTTATGTTGAAAGAGCCGGGTTAATGGCCACAATTCTCCTTCCAGGCATTAAACTCGAAAAACAGAATTTTAACATAAGCAGTATTCTAAAATTCTCCTTAATTTTCAAACAAAAAAGTGTAGCCCTTTGCAAAATATACAGACAACTGACTGCATTAAAAGGATGGAACAGAAATACATTTTAGTTCTAAGGTGTCAAATAAGTGCTTGAAAAGGCCTGTGGTATTTACAGTATGCCAAAGAGATCAGAAATGTGTAAGTAAACAAGGACTTAGGATGTCAGATTTTCATTTTAAGCGCAAGCTTATTTTTTTTTAATGCCATTTTATACCAGTCTTTAAAACTCAATATCCAAAGGTCATGGGGAAACGATGAACTATCTCTATTTTCCAAAACAACCACAAAGTAATTTTTGCCATAATGAAGATCTCACCAAAAGCATTTCATATGGGAAGTGGAAAAATGATAAAGAAATTTTGCCTGCATATTTCTGATAAAAATGGTATAGGAAACACTCATGTGTTCTTATACTTTGTTTTCCCCCAGGCTCCAACGTGATGTTTAGTGACCTTATCTAAGCTTTCTTTTCTAAAACTAAGCCCTAATGACAGTTTTATAGGTTAATAAGTTATCCCAAAATTATTTCCAGGTAATCAAGGCACCACTTCATTTAATGTCCCTATCTGTGGTTTTCTATATTTGCATATTCTATAGGCAACCCGCTTATAAAAATTAACTCCTTGTTCTAACCCTATGTGCAAACTAACCAGTTCTTAAGTTTACTGTGTTTTACCCACAAGCAGCCTATGTCATAATACTGTTGTCTGAAAGGATGATTTTCTTTGTATTTTTGTGTACTGAGATTACACTCTTTTTTTTGGTACTGGGGATTGAACTCAGGACCTTGCACTTTTGAGGCAGGCAGCAGAACCACTGAGCTAAATTCCCAGCCCTCTGAGATTATACATTCAAATTTGTGTCCTGTCTGCTATTTGTCACCAAGATAATTTTAAAGACTTTTTTAAAGTCAGCTTTTTCTGACCCAATATCTGACATCCACAACTTAAAAAAAAAAAAAGAGGATTAACTGGGCTCATAGTTTCAAAGGAGTTAGTCCCTGGTTAGCTGACTCCAAGGCAGAAACATCATGGTGGAAGGGTATGGTGAGGCAAAGCTACTCAGTTCACAGCAGTTAGGAAGCAAAACAAAGGAATAAAGCCAGAAAAGAAGGGGCTAGGGAACACATAATGCATAGTGGTCAAGATCATGCCTCCATGACCTACCCAGTAGCACTCAGAAGTGTGCTTGACTAATCTGATAGGCCTTTATATCCTCCCTCCTCCCCTTCTTCCTCCTTTTCTTCCTTTCAGTACTCAGACTGAACCCAAGCCCATTTTATATTCTTTATTTGAGATAGGACCCCACTAAGTTGCCTGGTATGGGCTCAAACTTGCAGTCTCCTGCCTCAGCCTCCTAGAGTACTGGGATTATAGGGGCGTGCACAACTATATGTGGCTTAGTAGATATTTCTTAGTTCAATCAAGTTGACATATCATGATTAATTGTCACACAGGACATTTTTCTCATAACAAAAACATCTTCAAACATAGTATCTTTTAAGAATATTCATTATCTTTGTTAGAGCATAATATATAGAAATGTAGTCACCTTTCACAAATGTGGGACCCTACTGGAAGCCACAGCTAATCTCATCTCTAGTTAGTCTATGATGAACATCAAGAGTAGATTCCCCATTGTGATCTGAGTAGCACAAACAACACCTCATAAAAAAACCCAGCCCCAAGCCTTTTCACAAAAATGAATAATAATGTTGTATTTAAGAAGAAATAGTAAGAAAATGTGTGTGTGTGTGTGTGTATATGTATACACATGCTTTTAAGATAGAGGTGTCCTTTCCCATTATATTACAATTTTAGAAGAGAAAAAAATTAAATGTCAGCTATACAAAATTTTAAATTTTCTGTTGGACAAAAATATACAAGAATATATAGATTTAAAAGCTAAGCACAAAGCAGAAAAGAAATTGCAACACCTGACTAAGTTCTATATAAAGAACTTCAACAGATCAATAAAGACCACCATAGGCAAAACAGTTAGCGGGTATCTCCATATTAGTAAGAGAAATATAAGTAGCTCATAAACATTTAAATTCTTCCTTATTAGTTAGAGAAATTCAAATTGAAACAACAATGAGATTACTTCCATCATGGATTGTCAAAGGGCAAAAACTTTGATAGCCTGCACTTTTGTAAGAAGGGGAGAAGACAGACACTCATATATTTTGGTGTGACATGTTCAAGGAAAAAACTGTCCATAAAAATACGTTGCCTATGGATCCAGCTTTCTTTTGCTAAAAAGTTGTGTTATAGTAATACGTGCACAAATGAAGTAAGATGCCTGTGTCAAGATACTTGCTGGAGCAAATACTCTATAAGAAGCAATAACAATATAGAATAAAACTAAATTTCCATCATCATGAACTTGATTCTTTTAAGGTCTGCCTAGCTTTGTCCTTTCCATGGGGTCATGCAATGGAGCCATACAGGAAGTAGACTTTTCAAATGGCTTCTTGTATTTAGGCATTTAAGTTTCCCCCATATCTCTTCATGTCTTGCAAACTTATTTTTCTAAGCATTTAACAGTATTCCATCGTATGGATGTATTACATTTTATTTTTCCCTTAACTTGCTGAAGGACATCTTGGTTGCTTCAAAGTTTTGGCAGTTACAAATAAAGCTTCTATAAACACTTATGTATAAGTTTTTATGCAGATACACATTTTCAAGTCATTTGAGCCTTTGCCAAGGAATATGAGTGTTGAGTTGCATGAGAAAAGTATGCTTAATTTTGTAAGAATCTGTCAGACTCTTCCAGAGTCACAGTGTCCTACATTCCCATCAGCAATGAATGAGAATTCCTATTGCTCCATATCAGTGCCATATTTGATGCCATCACAACTTTGGAATATGGCTCTTTAATAGATATGTAGTAGTATCATTATTTGCAAATTTAATTTCACACTGACCTACTGACATGGGCTGTTGAATGTTTTCTTATGTTCTTACTTGCTATCTGTACATCTTTTAGGATGAGGTGTCTATTTGTGTCTTTTCTGTATTTTTTATTCAAGTTATTTACTTTCTTCTTTGTACTTTTGGATAATAGTCCTTTATCAGATGTGTATTTTGTAAATATTTTCTCCCAGTCTGTCTGTGGCTTGGTTTCTTATTTCCTTGACATTGTCTGTCACAGAACATAGGTTTTGTTTTGGTTTTTGATTTTTGTTTTTTTTTAATCAGGGTCTCACTCTGTAGTTCAGGCCAGCCTTGAACTCATTATGTAGCCCAGGTTGACCTTGAATTCATGGCAATTTTCCTGCCTCAGTCTTCTGAGTGCTAGGATTACAGATGTGTACCACCATGCCCAACCTAAAGCACAGGTATTTAATTTTAGTAAGGTCAGTTTTTGTGCAGACTAAAGTCTGGATCTAGATTCGGTTTTTGTATATAGATATCCAGTTGTTTAGTAACATTTGTTGTAAAGACTTATCTTTGTTCCACAGTACTGCCCTGGCTTCTTTGTTGAAGATCAGTTGATTGTATCTGTGTGATATGCATTTTACTTTTATAACCAGAATAAAAATTGTGATATATAGAAAAAGTTTTAATAAGGCTACTTCAATAAAAACATGTAGAAAACAAAACAACCCTAATTTTACCTGCCTCACATACACTCCAAGATCACCAGGGTCAAGTTAAGCAGGCCAGGGAGAACCAAAGCCAATACACAGGGTTTGCTGAATCAGGAGTTAACTGCAGACAAGGGTGTGTGTGTGTGTGTGTGTGTGTGTGTGTGTGTGTGTGTGTGTACAGCACCATCAGAAGACAACAGAGCTCAGAGTGTCAAGGCAGTAGAGACAAGATGGGAAACAGCATCCCAGAAAGGGAGCTTGGATTGGCAACAGAAGTTCCTAAGCCAAGTAGAAAGGAAGAAACAGGAAGAGATTCCAGACAGATGAACAAGCTTGTCCAAATTAAACAGTGCTTGGTTGGAAGCTGAAGGTTGCTGCTTTTTGTCCCTAGTAAGCTGCCAACTTGGGAACACAGTGAAGCCGAAGTGAATGAACATGGGTTCTTTCTTTTTTGAATTGTGAACGAGTAAATTTCTTACCAAAGAATGCTCAGTGGGGTTGCTGTTGTTGCCTTATGCACCAGCAAATTTAAGAGTCTTGTGCATTTGGGGCCTTGGACTATTTCTGTTCTATAAACTTATATTGTTTCTTGCTTACTATATTGTAGCACATTCTGAAATACAATGCATGGGAAGTAATATTAAATGTATATTCAGAAGTGCCCCCTGTTGGTCAGGGGGCTTCAGCTCTGTTGTATGAGTCTTAGAGCAGGGGTCTTGCCAAAAGGTGTCTTGTCATCAAGACACCAAGCTAAAGGTCTTCAAACACTGAGTAATCAGCACATGTGGCTTAAGGAAAACAACATTATCTGGGCTTGATAAGCAAATAACCTTTTACCCAATCAGAACTATCTTGGTCTTTATGAAATACCTATGGCCTTTAACATGCATGATTAAGAATGGGTTGGTTCCATTTCTTCTCACACTGGGCCACTACTCATACAAGACAGATCTAGATTTAGCTTTCTCCACCCTCAGAATGGCCTTACCAATTCAATCAATTAGTGCAGAAGATGACTGAAGGAACTTTTAAGTGGTCAGGATGGTGTTAAACTCTATAAAGCCTGTGCATAGCAGGGAGTTTCGTCCTGGTGGTTCTGCCAGGAAGGAGCTTCTGATTAGGCCATTTTGCAGCCTCTATTGTGAAGGCCATGTTTCTTCAGCCCTGCTTTCTTTTATTTCCAGAAGATTCTATGGCCAACAAAGATTCTGGCCAAGAGTCAGAGTCTATTCCAGAATATACAGCTGAAGAAGAGCGTGAAGACAACCGGCTGTGGAGGACAGTGGTGATCGGAGAACAAGAGCAACGGATTGACATGAAGGTCATCGAGCCCTACAGGAGAGTCATTTCTCACGGAGGTAGTCAGGCTCTGAGAATCTGGGAAATGGGGTGGGGCCAGGCATAGCTTTATGAAAAGGCGAAAGATTTATATGATCTGAAGAGAAACCAGAGTATTGGGGCATTGTTTTAAATTGGAAAGCAGAGGCAAGGTTCTCTGAGGTAGGACATCCTCATACTGCATCTATTCTGCAGTCTGTGTTCAGGGGACTGAGAGCTAATGACATTACCTTATACCCTCTAGTCATTAAAAATTTGAAAGCTTACTAGGCAAAAACAATTTTCCTATGTGAAAAAAGGGCTTTTCTGATATTAAAATTTTTGTGCAAATTTCTCAAAAGTTATAGCCATCCAATGTGATGATGCCTATTCAGAATTCCTGTCAGTGGGTTGTGGGGTTGAACTAAACAGTTTAGAGTACACAACACTATGGCCTCTAGTAAAGCCACACTTTAGAGGGGCTTTTGATCACAAAATGTCTTTTGAGTCCTCGTCAGACGCTTTAGGAACCTTTTTAGATTTAGCCTGATCACTTCTTCCCTACCTACTTTTATCTAGGGCTCACAATGACCGATCCTGGCCAAACTCTCCACTTTCATAGTGAAAGACCAGGAAAGGGAAAAGTATATTTTGTATCTCCAGTGCCTGGGGTCTCCAGGAGCATGGGTGGCCTTCACTAATACGGAACTCACCAAAAGTCAGGCGAGCTCTAACAACACATTGAATATTGTCGACTTCAGAAAACATCAGTGGCTTTTTTATTATTCTTCTGCATGTGTTCCTTTGCTGCCATTCCCCGATGCCACTCTTACCACCCAGCTATCCCAGAAAAAGTGCAAGCTGACAAGGCAATTGTTTCTCTCCACATTCTCTCTTCCAGAATGAGGACAAGGAAATAGGAGTCTTGCTGATGCATTAAATCCACAGTGCTTGTTTTCTAAGGAGCCAGAGACATTATTATTTCAATCACACATCCCTCCACCAATAGATTCTCCACTTTCTATCCCTTGCATTGCTCCTTCCAAGAAGTACCGGGATTACCCAAACATGGCAGTGAAGGAAGCCGCCAGCAAGAATCTTTGGTCATGATCTCTTTCTCTTCTCTCACTATGCAACTGAAAATAGCAACATGACCCCTTGATAGCTCCTCTCAGGGCTGGGGCCATTCCCTTGAAAAGAAATCTTTTTCACAGTCCTTCAGAACCAAGGCTGGCCTGATCTTGCTGAGAGGGACAGAGAGCTGACCCGTGAGTCAACGCTTTTGTTCTTAGGATGAAAACCACAGCTGGAACACTGTCCATACCTTCCCGGGGGTTACTGCTTTGCACTGCCCCCCAGGTACTTTTGGTTTGTTTGCATTGGGGAAATCGAAACAAAACAAAGGCTAACTTTGAAAGTAGTCTGTTCTTACACTAAAAAGTACGGAAAATGGAGAAGTCTGTCAAAGTAAATCAAAGTCACCCCGTGACAATCTTCATACACATTATTATGTCTCAGATCTTAGGACTTCTCATGTTATAAGGGAGGCAGGTGCGGAGTTTCGCTGCTATCACAAGGGTGAGTCATCTCAATACTTCAGTGGACTCACCTACTTGTTTTTCACCGGCAAGAAACTCCAGTACCCCGGTTGGCAGATCATCCGTCCACTGCAGGGCAGGAAAAGTCACTGTGGCTGCCGGTGCCAGACTTTGTAGAAATCCACCTGAGAACTCTGTGCTGACGTGATTTACTGAGCTCTGCATCCCTGCCCTTGGCATTTGCTCCTTTCCATCGTGTGTTGTGCGAGCTTGGTTCTTTGTCTGAGTGACTGTCTGGTTTGTTTTGAAGAGACCTCCTCCCCGCTCCAAGGCTGCCCCTCAGCCTTCTCCGGGCACTGGGCTGCATGAATGTGCCTCTGGCTGCACCCTCCTGGCACACTGGCCACCTTTCCTCCACGCTGAACAGCTTCTGTGCTCTGTAGGTGAAGACCGGATGTTACTTCTGAATTTGCCAAACGCTTTGTCTTCCTTATTGGAAACTTATGCCACTCTCTTAGATCTTATGGTGCTAAAGTGTCCTAGTGATGATCAACCTACTGACTTGGCTGCCCTGGCTTCTGATGAGCATTTACAGAACAGACTCCGTGAGGAAATTTTCCCAGTCAGGCCATGGGAAGTGCCAGCTAAACAATACTCTGTGCAGTCAACTGCACAGGATCCAAAGAGTTGAGAGAAGTTGTCCCAAAGACAGGTGCTGCCAACTGTTCCCAGCGGTGTTTAAACAAATAATACTAAAGTCGTCAACTTGGTATGAGCTGACAGGGGCCCTGCCCACACTGTAGAAAAATGAATTCAAGGCCTGTCTTTGTCACTTGCAAGCCTCTGAACTTAGCACTTCGCTTACCTTCTCAGGGCCTCAATGACTTTATTAGTCAAATGGGTGCGATAGATCGCACTGGTGTTTATATCCCATAATCCCTGGAGCAATATCCCTACCATCTGCTTAACTAAAGAAAAAAAAAAAAGCCCAAAAGCATTATGGGTAGTTTTGCTCGGCCAATGGCATGGGGTCATGTGGAGGCCAGAACTGGTTTCTTTCAACTTGAAACAGAACACATTTAAATAACAAAAGATAATCACGCCAAGGAATGTTAATAAGGAGTTTCCCTTCTTTTTTCTTTCTTTCTTTTTACTTCCTTTATTTCATTCTAGGAGACTCAGGTAACCTTGACCTCAGCGTTGCTGGACAAATGCTCCTGGAGAGAATGAGCAGAAGAGCTGCTGGCTGGTGTGTGTGTGTGTTTATGTTTTGGTTGCGACTGTGACATCTTTCCTCCTCTCTCCATTCCATTTGCTGGCCAGCAAGCTTGTGTTACATCCCTTTCATGCTTCTCTGTGCCACCCAGGTAAGGTTTGCCATGGCTGCTCTGAGGGTCCCAGGAGGCGCCACGACAGGCTCGTGCATGTGTCCTGGCATAGGACCCTGTGTTCACCTCACGTTCACTGACTGTCTGACAAAGTGCATGGTCTAAAAACCAAGTCCATGTGAATTATGCTGATGCCAGCAGGCAGCTTTACCTGAATTAGCTGTGTATTTCAGGACAGAAATTGAAGGCTTAGCTCACCCGAGAGAGCATCACGGTGGGGCTGAGGGGCAAAAAGCCTACAGTCCTGCTCATTCTAAGTGTTGCATTTTGCCAGCAGTCATTATCTGAAGTATCTCCAAAGCCTATGAAAAATAATATCAACTCTTGATTTAGGAGGACCACTTTCACCATGAAATCTCTTTTTTTTTTTTTTTCCTATTTCCTGTCATAAATCTTCTCCTCTCCTCCTATTTTCTTCTTTTCCCTGTGGCCTTTTTTTTTCCTTCTTACAGCAACTCTACCCAGAAGTACAGAGCCATTTTTCATTTCTAAATTCCAGCTGTTTTGATCTAAAGAGATATTTCTTGGCTTAGATAAGTCAGTCCCTCTGTATTCCTTTGGCTAAATGAATTCTAGTGAGCAGGATGCTGCAGCATTCTAAGTACTGAGAGCACGGGTGAACTGCCTTTGAAGATGACTTCTGAAGTACTGTTCAGGAACCTATCTTCCCTTTATTTAAAAAAAGTCTCTTAGGAATCCTGTGGAAATAGAAAAAGAAATCAAAGTACTGAGCAGTCATGAACTTGCAATTATTCCGACGCCCAGGAGCCAGGCAACTACATTTACAAAGATGTATTCTTACTTGCTTTTTTTTTTTCTTTTGGTTTTTGGAGACAGGGTCTCACTATGTAGTTGAGACTGACCTGGAACTCACTATGTAGCCCAGGCTGGTCTCGAACTCACAGCAATCCTCCTGCCTCAGCCTCCTGAGTGCTAGGATTACAGGCATGAGCCACCACGCCAGGCTCTATTCTTGTTTTAAATTAGACATATTGTGCCTATTGTCTATTTGCATGACGTCTTAGCTTTCCACTGTGCTGAGTCTGAACCGTATATGTTCATGGTGTTAGCAAGCCACAATACCATTTGTGGATTTCCACTTACTTATGAATCCTCAGAAATGAAATTTGCTGATGGAACAAGGACTTGTATTCCTTCCGCCCTTTTCTTCATATATGCATTCTAAAAAGGAAATGATGAATACCTAACAAGTGGAAAATATGGAACAAAATTTTAAACCCCAGAAGAAAGCTACTGTTATGCCCTCTCACAAACAGGTGTTGGGCTGGGTATATATTTACATAAGTAGTATTTTCTAAGATAAGTGGTACGGATACAGTGCACAACGCCCTCAAATTAGTAATACAACCCACGGCTGGATATATTTTTACTTACTTCACTCTTCCCCCACCTTGTTTGTGGTAGAGTCATACTCTGTTTTTGTAGAGAGCATCTTATTAAACTGCTTTTCAAGAGCTGATTCCATCCAAATCTACGCCCAGCCAGTGTTTTACTGCCATGTAATCACAAGGGGGATATTTAGAGTTCTGAAAAAAGGAAATGTGCCAGTTCTGGGAGGACTGGATCAGGCATAAGGACATGTGCTGTCCTCCTACTCAAAGCGTGGAAGGGATCTCTACTTAATCACTGTGAAGGCCAGAACTGTGTGATACAAACTACAACTATTTAAATGGGGATATTAAAAAATGATAGGGGCTGGTGGTGTTGCTCAGTGGTAAAGCAGGTGGGTGAGGCCCGGAGTTACATCGCCAGCACCCTCCCCCAAAATGACAAGATAGAGCATTGCTTCCCTTTTGAAGTGCTAAAGGTCCATTTCATTCCAGCCGCCTACCTATGAGCATTTGAAAAATATCTGCCATGAATTTCAAAGATGAGCTGTAAGGGAACATCAGGCTTGTTTAAAAGATTGGGCAGGGCCGGAATTATGTCAATGGTTTATAATACTTTCTCATAATATTTTCTCATCTATTTCTAAAAGGTGAGAATAATGTCCTGAGATTCATCTGCATATTCCTTGACCCTTGGAGTCTTGATACCCACATATATTTTCATTTCCCGCATCTTACTTTCTCAGTGTCACCTACAGACAGTACCTCACATCTTAAAAAGGCTCACATCTTATTAGAAAGTAATTCTCAAGTTTTTCCCAAAGCACATGTTTTCCACACAATTCAAAGAGAATTTAGCCGGGCCCATCTTGAGTATTCCTCGTTAAGAGGCAAAGCTTTGAATTCGGTGGGCAGTTACTGTAGGCCTGGCCAGAGCTCCCCACGTATCCTTGTATGGTCTGTGTGTGAGGTCCAGAGATCCAAGGACATTACAGGTGAGTGACCAGACCTCAAAATCAGAAGGAAGCTATTTAGCCACCGGTTCCCTAGTACCTGATCACTGGAGAATGTGTGGTTTTGCAATAATTATATCGCAGTTTAGTGACTAAGTTCACACTTCAGGTTAACTGGGCTGTAAAACCAAAAGGAGCTACAGAGTATTAAACAGAATCTCTTTCCCAGCTCTCAGAATGAAGTATTTTATGAAATTGCTTTGAAAATAATTTACTGTTGTATAAGTCAAAAACTGTTACCTAGGAGGGGGATGGTGCTTACTAGCAGAATACTTGCCTGGCATGCACAAGGCCCTAGGTTCAATCCCCAGCACCGTGAAAATATTTTTTTAAAATTTTGTTGCATTCTTTGATAAGTTGAATATTTATTTATACATGCCATTCATGACTATATGTAGCACATAAAATCATGTACAATACATATATACCCTATATACACAAATATACTCTTACTACATATTTAATACTCTATATAACATGTCAAGCACCAAGAGATACTTATACGTGTATATGCTTACAGAACTATAGCTAATACTTTTCCCATTATCCATCTGTGGTGCACACACACAGACCACACCAGCATTTCTTATTTATCCCTCAGGTTCAACATTACCTTGTTAAGAAATTTTAGGGTTTTACAAATGTCTTTGTGTTTGTCCCTCAGGATACTATGGGGACGGTCTAAATGCCATCATTGTATTTGCCGCTTGTTTTCTGCCAGACAGCAGCCGGGCGGATTACCACTACGTCATGGAAAACCTTTTCCTGTGAGTGCTCCTTCTGACAAAGTGTTTCGAATCAATGTCCCTTGGTGGGTAAGGTCAAAGAGAGGATCTCAATTAAGGGAAGTGGATGATGTAGCCTATTTGAAGCCTTTGATAAAAAGTCAGTAAGATTTCTATCAAGGAACGGTGCTCAAAAGGCTAAGACCTCCAAAGGAACTCTTATCAGTAGTATACAAGAAAAACAAAGTGTGCAGAAGTTGGCTTGCATTTAAGAATTTTGCAACATTTCCTTTGGGCAAAGTACTATTTTTGTTCCGTGATAACATGTTTTTAATCTACTGTTGATAATTTGACTTTGTTTATATCTGCCAGTGTTTAGTATGAGTTACCCTTAATGTTTGAAAACATTGTTAACATTTTTGAAAGTCAGGTTTTGAGCTCACATATTTTCCTAAGGTATCTGTATTACAAATAAAAAAAGATAGACGTACAAATAAATGAGCAATACTCAATCTCAGATAAATTATCTTAGGTAACTGCTTTGTTCTCAAGGTAAAGAGGTACTCTGTACAACTATCCTTAAATGCCATTCACTCTGTAATTTAAATGTTATATAATCGGGGTACAAATGTGATGAAAAATTCCATGTGGAAACTGAAAACACTCCTCTTCCTTCCTGTGATCAGCTATGTAATAAGCACATTAGAGCTTATGGTAGCTGAAGATTATATGATCGTATATTTGAATGGTGCAACCCCAAGACGGAAGATGCCAGGCCTAGGCTGGATGAAGAAATGCTACCAGATGATTGACAGGCGGTATGTCGTCCACTATGTACCCCCTTGTTCGACTCCCTTGATTCTCTCTTCACCTACCAAAACTGCAGTCACATTTAGGAACACTAAACTATGTATATTCGAAGAAACAAATCACAGAAAGTGTTTACTCGATGCTCCAACGTTGAAATAAAGCACATCTTATCCGGATCTTGGTGAATGTAATCTCAAACCTGGCAGACCAACTCCACTTCAAATTTGCATGTGCTGCTGCCACAGAGAGGTGCAACTTAAATGGATAAACCACAATAACCATGATTCTTCTGTGCTACAGGTGGCTGTTCACCTGCACTAGGAATATGGCGATCTGCACAACCATTGTGCTTATGTTTTCACATTCACTGCCAGTTCAAGGTGACCTCTACCCAATGCAGTGCCTTCACTTGCCATTTCTTCAGGACACTTTATTTTTGTCCACACTGGTTTTATTCGGACAAAACACTTTATTGCCATATATAGGAAAATTGGTATAGAAAATATGTGGATCTATATTATCTAGTATGCATTGCATCCCCTTAGATGGGACCCCTTGCATAAAAACACGAGAATACCCTGCTTTATTGAACTAATCCATTTTATGATTTGAACATTAGTAGAGTAACATGGCTGATGCTGAAAAATATGCCTAAAAATCAAGAATTATTAAAATGGTAAATTTTCTTGTACAGAAGAAGAAACTAAGACTTAAAAAGATCAAATAAATTGCCTAATTTGTTATGAAGCGTGTTTTTTCCAAAATAGTAAAGATAATGTTGGCAAATGTGAAAGGCATCATTAACAAAAATATGCCATCATGGTTGTAACTTTATGTACTCCAAGAATACTACCATTCTATTTTATATTTACTGGGAAAATGAGATCTGAATCATATGAGTTTCAAATTATGTCTTAAGCAGCACTTTTAAAAATTAACCCTGGCCTTTCTATGTATTTGTGTAAGATAGTAGTAAAATTATTCATATTCTTATGTAAACTTATTTTCTGTTTTAATTCCCATTAAAAATGGGTTGAGTAATTTATTGCTTTTTCTTTGTTCAAAATAGATTGCGCAAGAATTTGAAATCATTCATCATCGTTCATCCATCCTGGTTTATCAGAACGATCCTTGCTGTGACACGACCTTTTATAAGGTACAGTTGCTGGCGCAGTAAAAATACCAGTAAAAGTAAATGTACCAGTACTTTTTTAAAAAAGTATATAAATCATCCTATAAACAGGAATACATAAACCAAGAGTATCTAGGGAAACTTATATGGCCTCTGTCTTTCCTGAAAAGATACTTTGGACTATGTATCAAGCATTAAAAGTGAGAATTCACAGTAAAAATTATGAGTGTAATTATTTCATAATTATTTCCCCTGATCATTATAAAACATGACCGCCATGTCCCTTCCTGTAGAATATGAAGTGGTTGGATATCCATACCACATTATAAAGGGCACAAACAATACTTTTTAAATAGTATGTTATCTCATAGAGAATAAGCAAGTACAATAGGGCCAGGGAGGTAGCTAAGTGGTGCCACTTAAAGTTCAATCCCCAGTACCAGAAAAAAGAAAGAAAGCGGAATAATAAGAGAATGGGTGATAAAGATTTAGCCAAGGATAGAGACAGGAGCCATATCATGTGTTATTCCATTTCCGCTGAACAAGTATTACGTGGGTCACCAAAATTGGATAAAATCGGGGTAGCCATCTTGAGAGTTGTATTTCAATCAAACATGAAATTTCTTGATTTCAAATCAGTGCCTATTTTTTTAATCACTTTTTTTTTTTGAGCTACATGTTACATAACCTTACATTTGGGGGATGCAAAGAAACATAAGATATGGCTTGTAGTAAGACTTGAAACAGTTACGTGAAAGGTTTAGTATTTATTTTCTAGATAGCATTACAAATAATGCTTTGTCTACCAACAACATAGATTATATATTGAAAGTTTCCTGGTCAAAGTTATCAAAAAATTTCTAAGGAAAGTTCTGACAACTGCTAGAGAGCAAAAATAAATGTTAAAATTCTTTATATTTTGTATAGATTTCACTGTACCTTCCAGCTTCTCCTTTTTAAAATCAGTATCCACTTATTTCCTTTTATTTCTTGTGATACTAGGAATTAAACCCAGGGTTTTCACACTGGGCTAACTCCCAGGCCCTTTAAAACATTTTGAGACAGAGTCCTACTAAGTTGCTTACTTGCCATACTTCTTCAGCCTCTGAGAGAGAAGGGATTGCAGGCATAGGCCCAAACCCCCTGCTTCACTTGTTTTTATTTAGCACTTTTGTCTAACTTCCAGGGACTGCAAAGCAGGATTCAACCTAGTTTGCCTCTAGCAAAACTTAACTGTTTTCCTAACTATGTTAAATTGCTTTTTAAAATGTTATGAACTATGTGTTATACAAATCTACTTAACAATTGCAAGAAACACGGTGACAAGATAGTAGTAATCAGTGTACCATTAGCACTCATGATTTACTGACATTGGTTTAATCATTCAGCTCTTATAATTGTAAAACAATTTTTCTTTTTTTTTCATTGAGTTTATCGGTACTTTTTAAGTATACAGTACAGTTACATTTATTATTGGGATCTTGTACTTTTACATGACAGGTCTTGGTTCTCATTTTTTACCCATACTCCTACCTTTGCCTCCTCCCCGCTACCCTATTTACAAAGACTTTGTTTCCACTTTTTCTTTTTTTCATATTTTTTCTTTTCTCTTATTTCCTTTCCCCTACTCCTTTATCCCTTTTCTTCCTATTTCATGTTGTCAATTATACAATTTGGATCTTATTTACACTTTTAGTTTTAAACACCAGAGAAACTGTTTGGTGTTTACACATGTGTGTCTTATTTATTTCATTTAAGAGTATGGCCTCAATATGCATCCATTTTCCTATGAATGACTCTACTTTCTCATTCATTATGGCTGAGTAATATTCCATTTTATAGAAAAACCACATCCTCTTTATCCAGTCTCCAACTGATGGGGAAACAATTTTTCATGATAACCAAACACTCATTAGTTTAAGAATATTAAAAATCGATTATAATTTAATACTCTTAGGGATTGGGAGTATGTAGCTCAATGGTAGAGTGCTTGTCTAGTATGTGTGAGGGCTTCCATCCCTAGCACTGC